>NC_068360.1:13922677-13945177 GCF_020536995.1 Dreissena polymorpha
ATATGCTAAACGAGGTTCAGCTCTACACTAAAACTTAATTGCGCATTTTCGTGAAAGTACTAAAACAAAGTAATACAACCAGAACATAAGTATGAATGATATAATATATGGGAATATAAGATATGTACACACTATCGTGAATAATACTTTGTTAGTTTTTCTACTAGAACGAACAATCAAAATTTATATACAGTGTATATGATAAATCTGGATGTGTGTTTATACTTGACACGGAAATTACGTGCAAACTAATTCTACTATTTTTACTTCTACTTTCTTACATTTTTTCTTCAGACACCCCATGCGACGCAGATATTCCGAGTTTGCCCGACATTCTACGGAGGTCTCCAAGCTATGTCCTGTCCGAGCGTGAAATAGTTATCAGGGATGATGCCTTGCCAGAGGGATGGTACAACATCGGACACTTCATGATCTCAACACAGTCAAACATTCCCGTCGGAGGATGTGGAACCAAGTGGCAAATGTATATGACATGTGAGTAAAACATACTTAATAAAGCATTAAGTCTGTGTTACATGCTGTTAACATGAATACACATTCCAACATACGTGACATTAAGACTATTAATTTTAATGAATTGGCCGATGAGTATGAAATGCGCACACAACTGTTGACAGTGTACATGCTTGAAGGCAATATTTATAAGATTAAGAATAAAACTTAATGACAAGCATGTAAATATAGATATAGGCAAATATATGTATCTAGATGACAATTAAATTTGCATAGTCGGCTCGGTACTGGGCCAAAGTGAACAGCATATATGTCATTGCAACAGCAATATGTAAAGTCACATTTTTAAAATTCGTAAACGAAATGAACAAGGACACCGTATTTATATCAATTGTCTTTATTTATTTTCAGCAATTTTAACAAATGTAGATTTGGGAAAGGAACTTAAGTGCGTTTTGTTAATTTTAATGTATATGTACAAAATGTAATAGCCATAGGCTGAAACTCTTTTGTCAACATTTGCTATTGATTTGAAAATAGTAAAGAAATATATGTGCAAATAAAACTATCTTACAACTACATTTTTGAAAAGAAAGATTCTTTTTTATTCGTAGCTTCTGTTTCTTCACTCGCGGACGGTGGTGAAGTCATCAGAAAAGTGCGACTGGTAAGCAGGAGCGCGATACAGGACGAATTTCCGGTCACCATTCGCAAGTGCGGCTCGGACCACCACGTGTACATACCGAAGGCGCCGGTCGCATTTGCAGGCTTCTGTCTAGGTATTACAGCTCGTTTCTGTTTCCACATAACACATTTGACTTTGTTATGTGTTTTGAGCTTTATTTAAATCATTATATTTCCGAACACGACGTTTTTATAGAAGAAACATGATACACAATTTAGACATGTAGAACATTCAAATAATTTAAAATGATACCTCTGTTTAACTATTCAACTTATTTACGACTGTATTATTTATGATGCATTTAATGCAAAACGGTAAGATATTTGTTCTCGCGCATTAACTGTGCAACCATTACGTCCAATTATGATGCCCTAAGTGCTTTTACTACCTTGATGACATTTTTTTAGATACTGGCGTGTCGTCCAATCCCGGACGAAATTCAACTGGCAGATGGTCGCAGCTCACGCAAGATCTCGATTTTACCACAAGCGTACCTGAAATCAATTTTGTGTGTGATGTTCTGGATGACGAGCACAGTAATGTCCCTTGCAGAATGTGTACCTCTGATGTTTACTACGTAAACGACGATTTCTACTACACCATCAACTGGTTAGTTCGATTTTTAAATGCATTTCTATGTAAATTTCTATATTGTCTTTATTTTTTGCAAGTTTAAAAAAATGTATGCATATTTACATATATAAACAGTTGTATTCACTGTTGCTAAAGGTACATCAACGATCATCTATGCATGTCTCTCGGCCCTTTTCAAAGGCCCGAACTAAGAAAGACATACCTGACTGAAACCTTGTTACGAGAACGTTGTCAACAGTCTTTGATTGGGTTTAAGGTAACTTACGTTATAACTATACTATTTATAAGTATATGTGTACACATATTGTCACCAATATGTTATTTCTGCAAGCTCTCTATAAATATATTAAATGCAATCAAAAAATGAGTTTGAAGGTTATTTCAGAAAACACTTATCTAAAAAGAAACGAAAAAGCTGAACGTTTTATAACCGAACGTATACATAAATGTGCTTATTTACTAGATGGCATTACTGCCAAGCCGTGATTCGTGCGTTAAGTCTGTGCACCGGTATCATAATTTGAGCGGGGACTGATGAACAATAATTACACGGTTACGATCCCGTATCTCTGATAAAAATTGCTGTGTCAGTTACTTGAAACATGTACATGCAATGTTGTTAAACCGCCAGGAATATTGCCTAACTTTTACTGACCGACGATGTATGAAGTCCTCATAAATACGTCAAACAGAATAGGAACAAAAACAAATATGACCGTAAAACAGAAAGATGAATTGCCTGAAACGTATTATACAGGTGCATGTTTTGCATTCTACGATAAGACCTACTACATATGGTACCGGGTAGTTGTTAACTGTTGTAAGTGTTCTCAAACACACCACATTTTTACATTTTCAAACTGACTTCTAGGTACAATGTTCGTACGAATGGTCTTTGACGATGTTTGGACCTCGGTCGACGCCCGTTACAAGCAACAGCATTGACACTGGGGTACCGGCGGTAAGCATCATCTTCAAAATAATCTTATGACACAAGCGCAATTAAATATGTATATTTTACTAAGTTACGAATACGAAATTACAAAGTTGATTTTATATTATTAAAAGTATACTTTTAATTGCATCGCATATATATTATTATTTTGCTCACTAAATTAGCAGATCCAACACAATCATACTGATGATAAATGTGTGTGGTTCCTTTATTGTCTTAATTAAGAATTTAGTGTATTGAGTTAACGTGAAAAATGCCAACGGACTGTTTTGGTTTTTTATCTTAGTTGTTTAAGTTTCGACCTAGATTCCGTGTGATAATTATTTGAAAGCAGGAACATCGACTGTCAATTGCAATGCAAGTTTTAATGCTCTAGAAAATGAAATCCCACTACACAGCTTTAAGGGATAACACTATCGGTGGAGGTGCACTGATTATTTTGAATAAACACTTTAAAAGTGGAAAATATGTAATCGACATATAGTATAGATATGAAAATTTTAGTTGCACAATTTTAATGATTATGTGTATGTTTTGATCAGAATGCTATATTCATTCATGTATGGAAATAATAATTATATTATTACAGTATAATAAAAACCACAAACAATGATGATGAAAATTTAAATGCATGACTTCACGGGTTGTATAGTGGGTTACTACATACCGGTATTCTCTGAACTTATATTTCGTATCATAGTATTCCCAAAGCATGGCGAGTTAGAACCTTTAAACATAGAGTTCTTCTAAAATAGACCACGGAAGTCATAAAACTTATCTTATAAGCGTTGATATTTTAGTTGTTTCATTTAGGTTTTATATTAAACATCATATGTTATGCAATTTATGATTCTGTAGTGTTTTTAGTGTTATAATTATTACAATAAATATTGTTGTTAATCAAATATAGAAATATAAAATATACAATTTAAATACAAATGGCCTAAATACATGTCTCTGATATATAATATGTTTTATTTACTCTCGCTAGGATTTTCCTCTTATGTTATTTTTTTAAATCCTATGACAATTCATTAACAAAATGGACCAAAAACGACATCCGTATATCTTTCATCGCAGAATGTAATTTTGTAAAGACATTTGTTAGATATCATGGATTCGAATCTGACGAATTTGCTTACATTTATATTGACAAAATATGGCCTATCTTAAATAGTTTTTATTTAATTACAGCAATTCATTACTGTACCGACCAACGGATCAGGCCAGACTTTCATCTCGTCAACACCGATTGCTTGCACCGACGGAGGTCTATCTAATAGTTCTTTGTCATGCTTAATCGAGTTTCCTCTCAAGCGTTCACACACTGACACTTGTCCACCAATAACAAACCCTAACGATAATCATCTTTGCGGGGCCAGATTAATTGGTGTAACACAAAATGGACTTCAATGGTTTGGATCGTGGGAAAGTTTCTACAGCACTGCTCGTTATGGATCCTTGTATGATTATAATGAAGGTACATACGTAAGTACTCAACACAAACGGCTAGTAACCCAGGGGAGTCACAGATTAGAAGATCGCTATATGGAAGAGTATTGTCCAACCTCTGCAGGGCTTGGTACACTTTGGAATGGATATATCTTGCCTACACAAAAGGTAAACCTTTCAGAGGTTGTCCGGAAATAAAATGCATATACATTTCATGCAGTATTCACTTCAAACTACGGTCTCCTGAAAAGCCTAAACATTAATTATGAACGTAAATTATAGTACATACATCTTAAAGAGATTAATTTCATTCTCGACGTTTTGAAAATCCTATGGTTATCGCATTATTGAAAATATATTTATTATTTCCTTTATATTGATATATATTTACTCAAAGGCTAAGCACGGATTTTACACAAAAATGAACATGTTTTAAAGCTTTACCTGATGATTTGTGTACTTTTACATGAAGTGAATAGTAATAATTTATAAATCATGTGTGTATCCAGATGATTGTCAGCAATACTAATACGACAAACAGCACGTGTTCAATTCGTTGGAGCAAAGACGACAAACAACCGATGTTGATTAAAACGAAAGGAAAAGAGTAAGATAAATGAGTGTTCTCATTTGCTTGAAAAAAGAAAAAAAACTAATAGCATCTAAATTTCAGTATTCAATAACTCTAGGTCTGATATGATCAACTGATTTAATTAAATATCGAAACCAGTTATTCATCTATATTATTTGTGTTTATATTAAGCATATAACACTATCATTTAAATTTACAATTTTATGAAAATTCGTTTAGAAGCGCTTTATTTTGAAATAGGTATATATATATTTTTTTTAATTTTTGTACAGATCGTGGAGCATTCCCATAGACTTGACCGGCGAGTTCATGTTATTCAGAAGTTTGGCATACCCTGTTGAGGTAGCTATTGAATTACTGTTTGAATAGTAGTAAAATTAAACAAAGCCGTCGTGTTAACAAAACATTCACAGCTTTCTGTTGATGTTTAAATATCAGTAGACATTGGTACATGTACGTTTTGAATACAACACATATATATGATTTATATCAAACAGGTTCAAATCAAGACAGAGAAATGCGAGTCGTCTCTCACAATCTGTGTTTGCGCTCTTTCATTCCGGGACGGCAACAAAATCTACACCGTTGGCATATGCGACGGTATAGCGACCCAGGGATTCGTTTGGGCAGCATCTGGCGAAGATCTCTTTTTAAGATACACTGAAACGGGATCGGTACATACACTTCTTTCTTTATAAAATTATAGTGTTTATTCTGTATTTGAAGTTTCACAAAGGCTTTGCCGACATAATTGTATTACACCGTTCTGTCTTAAAAACCCCCCAAAATAAACACATTTAATAATCTGGGTGATAAATATGATATGTTTGATATCTTTTGACTTATTCTAAAGTAGAAATTAATCATTATGCAATTATAAAATGATTATTGCATACACATTGTTCTTACACATCGCCCATAATCTGTATGTAAGCGAGAAATTCTTGAAAAAAAGCGTTTTTTTCAGATTCGCGTTCTGAACGGCATGGACGCTTTAGTGACCATAGATTATTATCTGCATTCACTGACGGTAGAGATATCAGACTCTGGAAGTGTGGAGGGCTTTACCTCGCTTGACGGTCTTTGTGCTTTCGAGTACAACACGTTCAGAGCCAGTACTGGAGGCCTGATGCTCAGTAGTGACGGATTCTTGAAAAGCTGGGGGTATTTTGTTCAATAAAAATTAGGTGTAACAGGAGTAACTATTTTGCTAAAATGGCAACATAAGATATAATTATGTTTAAAGTTATTGGTAGAGCTATTGGTATAATATGTGTTTTGATGCTGATGTGAGCTGTGGAAAGCATCTGTTCGTGAGTAGAAGTTTAATGTTTGTTATTCTGAAAATGCCTGTCAACAGAAACCCGAGAACTATTAAAAAAAAGTAAAATAACTAACCTGAGGTACGGCTTAAAATATGTTAACGTTTAAATTATTGCTCAGCGTTACTGATTTCTTGGCCAAACATTGCACATAAATGTCGTGCTTTGATATTTTAGTATTGAACCACAGACAACATCAAGTTTGTTAGAACCCAAACTCATCCACACCCAGTATGCATACAAAGAAACCATGTACAGCTGTAGCTGTCCGCTAGATTCAGAACTAATTTCTGGCGAGTACGCTGGCGTCTCCAAATGCACCAAAGAAAATGCTTACAACGTTACTCACAGCGGTGAGACTTGGGATGGATCTCTAGTGCCAGACTTCGCAATCGAGAATGTTACACTCGCTTTCGAATTCGTGAAGACGCCAAAGGGAGCAAATGCATATGAACGCCTATCAGTCTGTCTCTTTGACGGCTTTGACGGCTTCCTTTATGATATTTATTGGTAAGTTATACATATTGTAATTTAATGAGCTATTTAAGACCAGATATGTCGTACTGACATCCAATGTCATTATACATATGTTTAGATTTGTCTTACATCTTTGAAAATTTAAGAGTTTGTAGATACGTTAGGCTTTTGTTCGTTTTATGCTGCCATTCACGATGCACAAACCGATGACTTCGAATTATATTTTTCACTGTATCGAACATGTTGCTAAAACAAGTTTTATCTAAAATGCCAAAAGTCTGAATACATGAAGTCAGTAATAAAAAATGGTAATTATGTTCATTTTGGACGAAAATTATACACATCAGATTATACAGATTATAAAGTTGAAAATGTTGAACTGATCTTAATGACTGAGCACTAAAATTAATAGAAATTGTATTGTCACATGTAACTGTATTGGTAGCTTATAGGATCTTAAAGGATCCCATAAAACAGGAGTGAATTACCCTTTACATCTAAGAATTATTACAGTATATACATAGTTTTATGGTAACATACAATGTGAAGTATATTTCGCTGATATTCGACTGTTCGCCCTTAGTGATCAAATAACCGGATGTTTATTTACATTGAATTTTCAGGTATGCCGATACAACAATGATCCATAAAAAGTCAAAACAATCACTAACAACTAAAGATTTCAATAAAGTTTCATTTGACACTCTTATGAACGCCTATAGTTCTAGCAGCAAAGGAGTGTGCGCAGTCAACAAATTAGTAAGTCGATGTTGTAGTCTTAATCTATTCACAAACGATGTTTATGTTTCATATCGACATTATTTCCTCAAGTTTGATAATAATATCAATGCTTAGTATTATATTTAACTTCAAAGTCTAACTCACAAAGTCAGTTATGTTTAAAAAAAAGGTTGCTGTAAATATTATTTGGTGAAAATGTATGTCCGACCTTCGGTAAAATATTCGAAGATTAAAAAAATCTAAGTACAATACATAATAACAATGTATTTCTATTACATTTCACATATTAATAACAAACTAATATGATAACATTTTGTCCACAGTGGCGTTGTGCTGTGTCGGTTCTGAATAACAAAGGCGTGGAAGTTTTGGGAGCATCCTACAGTGAACCGTTTGAGTTTATCACAGTAAGTCCATATACCATATTTCTATTATAATTGTATGTACAGTTATAAAATTATTATAAATGCGCAATCTTTTACGACATAGTTCCTTTATAAGAAAGTTGTATAGTTATAATAAAAAATAAGTGCACTTTACTGATTTATTTTTCCTGAATAGCACTGAGCATTTGTGTTTGTATCTGTTCTATTTTGGTTTCCAACCAATTCATTTACTTGTAACATAAACGGCCTAGTATTCTTTCTGAATAGTTTAAAGACAAGTTCGTTTCCATGGCAAGAGGCGGCGAGGTTGACTTCCATTTTACTGTGAACCTCCCAGTTGTTTGCTTGGATGGAAAGGAGTGCAATATCGAAGTCAAGGTCATTGACGAAAGCGACGACTATCAGTGCCAAGATTCTACATTGGCCGTCAAGGTCTGTAGATATTAAATATTAGATTCTTTAAGATCTTGCTTAAGGATGGTCTAATTTTTTTGTTTGAACTTCCACTTGTGTTTTACGTAAACAGTTTAAATATTTAGCTTACGTTTAAACTGCTTGATGCATAACTTGCAATGCCAAATTTAAACCTTCTTTAGAACGAGCGAACATGCGGAGATTACATCAGAGGTATCCAGGGGTTCAATAACATTAACAATTTTCAAAAAGAAAGGTTCATGATTCTGACGACGAAGAACAACAACAAATACTCGCTGAGAGATGCGTTCGCTATGACAGTGTTCATCGAATCAGAGGGTGTAGTCGAGCCGTTCTGGAATGACTGCTACTTTGAGGACAAAATCAATGTACGGAAATGATGTGTAATATTCTGCACATAGTTAGTGGTTAATAGATGTGAACTGTGGATGAATTGGTTCTAGAATAACTGCATATTTTAATTGATTTACTTAAGCTATATTATTCAATTGTGTTTCTTTTGATAACAACTGTTTTTACATATCACAGCTAATATAAGAATAGTTATGGTCGTTTGCCACCAATATTGCAACACTTTGCGCGAAAACTATTTCTTATAATCTGATATTGTACATTTTTTATTTTGCTCGTGTAACTACTTCTAGGTGTTCGTGCGCGACATCGACACATTCTGGAAGGGAGTATACTGCTATACCAACAATGATCCGCGTCTGATGACATTCGATGGACAGTACGTGGAAATTGTTGACAAAGACGGACTAAAATGCTAAACATGCTTAACTGAAATATTGTAGTAAAGATTATAATTTCTATTTAACTGTTCAATGACCAATAAACAGAAAGGGGATATTAAGATTTTTTTTCAAATAATGTTTTTAATTAAAAGTCTGCAAACGTCTTCTTTCTAGTTTGTCAGTGTGTTATTATCAATCGTTTTCTGCGGCTATTATTACTCGATCAAGTAAATGTGATACGTCAGTGTAATTTCGATTCGCACGAAGTGCTTTCAAAACATATCCTTACTTAATACAGTGTTATATACGGATAACTTTTGGGGAAAAAACTTTATTGATTGAATTTAAAATGCGTTGAACTATTTCGTTGGAAAGGAATTGACATGGAAGATAGCTCGATTCTATTGCGGGATAACTTTATATCGATTCTATAATTTGATTACTGTAAATATTGGGTCCACTTTATTAAAAAACAGCAACGCATACGTTTACGTTCTTCAATTAACATTCGACGAACGATATTCGATGATGTTGCCAGAAAAATCAATATTCAGTTTGTAAGATAAGACAAGATATTAAAGGCTGTGTTGACGCTTTCCTATTACATTTGTCCTACATATTTTTCTCATACTTGTTGAAAAGGTTTCAGCAATAGCCCTTTCAATTTTGACGTTAAATTTTCCAGGTATTATAGTATGCAGTTGTCGGGAGAATTCACACTTTATCAGCACCATAAGTATCCGATTGAAGTAAGCTTAATGCTTTAAATGAAAACATATATTATTGATTGCCATAAACTGTGCACATATATTGTATGAATGTTTTAATTTGAACAAAATATCACAATTAACTTGTATATACGAGTTTACAAAGTTTATAGTTTTTGTCACTATCACAAAAGCTAAATACTCTGTGTATTCACATATATTAATTACAGTGTTACGAATAAAATTGGTATTGTATTGAATATGTAGATCTTATCCATTTCAGCTTATTATACCAGCATGATATTGTATAGCCATCTATTAAATAATAAAGCAATGATTAAAGTGTGCTTTTTATAAGAGAACGATTAATGATTGACGAAGAAAACACTTCCGACCGTTTAAGACCAATGTACCTAAAAAGAAGTTTTTTTTTTCATTTTTCTGAATCTTGTAGTTGTTTATATCAGAAAAAGTTTACTCGTCCATGTTACATGCGACATTAATTTATAACAAGCCAACACATATTTCTCTGTTAACTATAATGTATTTAATTTCTTTTCAGGTCCAGATCCAGACTCAACCCTGCTGGCCAGGCGGTTCACAAACATGCACGTGCGGAGTGACCGTGCGGGCCGGACGTGACGTGTACACAGTGACCCACTGTGAGGAAATGCATCTGCTAGAGTGGATAGAACTTGCCGATGACGTCCTAGAAGTTTATATTGAACCGGGATATATGCACAAGGTAGCCTTTTATATAGATCAATCTTATTTATTAATGCAATCATTTTTAAAGACAGAATAGGTGTTTTTGTGTTTAACCTATTAATATGCCGCGACCTGCGACAGTTTGTTGTTTTAGGCTGAATCATATAAACGCAAAGTAATAAAACTTTTTTTATTAGAAACATTATTTTGGAACTACCAAACAAACTAAAACAAAGGAAAACATCAACACATTGCTATGAACACCAAATAAATTGTGTTTTGCTATCTTATATGTTTAAAAAAATGTATGATGTCATGAAGGTGACTAATACGATAGCATTTATTAAATGTTTGTAAACGTTGTTTTTCACAGTTTTACCTTCCGCAAGGAACGATTGTTGAGGCACGTTATTTCATCAGCCCCTGGTGGTCAACGATGAACGTCTACGTGTACCCATCGCCTGATGACATGAACCGTGTTGGAGGATTATGCGGGACATTTAACGGTAACTGGCAGGATGACTTCCTTCATAGCGACGGCGTTTCGTTGACTCCAAGCCCGGCGAACGACTGGGGATTCTGGTGGTGGTGGCGTTGGGGCGGCAATCCAGATAACTTCTCTGCGTCATGGAGGTTAACGTGTTATTCGTGTATACACACACATGATGATGAAAAATCGAGCTCAGTTTAAACAATCAGTGACTTACATACACACATGTATTATATAATTAACACGGATAATTATAAGACGTCGATATTGATGAACATCTTTATTTGATACAGTGTTCCAGAGGAACGCTCATTGATGAACGCAGAATACGTAGCTTCTCTGGAATCATGGAACACTAACGACAAATTGTGTGTCTGCCCGTTGATAGTCAACAAGCGAGAGAAATGGTGCTCCCGAAATGAGGACAAAACATGCGTCGATTTCATATGTAAGATTGGCTGTTGTTTTAAGATAAAAAATATATTAAAATTATATTTCTTTAAACCATAAGAATACTTTTATAATTTTGACAAGAATAAACAGGTATAAGTTTTATTGTATCTTTATTAATTTGTCCGAATATGTTGATATATCGTTTTTTAGATAAAAAACGCGGCAAGAGAATACAAAAGATTCTGAGAGATGAACGTTCGGTAGATACTTTCCAATACAGAGAAGAGTCGGATATAAGGGAGCGGCTGCTTAAACTGTCTCTAAGGAAGAAACGGAGCGCATCCAGAGTAAAGGTAATATATGATAGAGGTCTACAATGAGGTATTTAAAACACAAGTTTAAATGCTAAAGCAAGGTTTATAAGTATAAGGTGCGTGCTTCAAGCTTGAATATAAGCAAAACGCATTTCGCGTTGACAGTTAAAAGCGCTTATTTGGTTTAATATAACAAGGGAAGAGCTCATCAATTGAAAAGGTAATACTCGCGTTGGTTGTTTTATTTTGAATATTTTAAATACTGTGTTCGCATATATTTTATTGGGACTTTTTGAAACAAAATTTGCATTTACAGCGTCAGGTTGATGCACCGAACCCTGCAGACTTGGAAGCGGACTATATTACGGCACAGGCATCTTGCAAGGCCTATCTGAAAGAGAACTGTGGTGGAGACTTAGCAGAAGAAGTATCCGAGAGAAATGAGAATCAGTCAAGTTCCTGTGCTGAGGATAAAATGGTTAGAATTGTTACAGTTAACGTTCACTTGTTCTATTTGCTTATTATAACTTGATGCGTATTTTCTTTGTTATGATCTAGACTGGTGTTTCCACTAGAACACTTAACGGAACGATAACAGAACTATTTAAGATGTAAATGCATATTTAACTTTAGCTCAACTTACGTTTATTTGATTTGTGTTATGTTTATGTGTCCATTCTTTTATCTAAATGAGTTGGCATCAATTGATTACACGTTTGCGTTATAATTGTAATTTCAGTTCAATTTGACTGCCACTGGTCCCGAAGAAAGCACATGTCGTAACATACAGTCAACAACTATGATGATAGTTGATAAAGACGTCGAATTTCAGGTCATTTATTATTACAGGAAACTAAATAAATACGCATTGCATGGTAGATAAACACTGAATAATTGTTCTTATTGGTCACTTTATAAAGTAAAAGATATAAAAAAAACATTTAAACAAATCCAAAGCAACTAAAAATACATATTAATCAAGGCAAAATGCAATTGTTTTAATTATTTGATAAAATTATATATATGTATTTAGACCAATCTATGAAATCCAAGGGACCAAAACAAGCTATTTGATTAATGAACGGACAATATACAGCTATTCATAATGCTACAATATGTTTAATTGAGATTTTGTTTAAAATGTTGATGTATTTTCAATATCATGCGCGAGATATTTCTTGACTTTTGTGCACGATTTCTTAAATATTCAAAATAGTTTGTCCAATGACAAATAAGGACAGAAATTTGAAAAGTAAAATACAAATAATTTAATACATCTCCAGAAAGAGAACCCAGAAAAGGCCCTACTTGTCATCGCCTCATGTCCAGACAACTGCAACAACCAAGGAAATTGCTTCAAATGGTAATCCTTTGCGCGCTGTACAAATAATCGTATTCCTGTCGTAAGTGTTCGCGGTGATCGAGAAATACCTGCTGGAACGTGTTAAGTTTTGAATAAATATATTTTGAATTGAACAAAAAATATAATTTCTCTAGCAAGTTGTTGCGGTGCTCCAGATATATCAGCTGAAATTTAAAGTGTATGCTCGGTTATATATATAGAATATATAAACAATTTGATTAACTAGAAATGTTTTACTGATGAAGGAGTATTGTCCCTTTCACATCATGGATGCTTACACGATTTTGTACCCATTTATTCACTGTGTACGTTTGGTTTTTAACATATTATTACTGAAACATATGTACGAAACACAAACAAAAATCGCAACAAGACATTTTAACAAGTCCTTAATAGTAGTCATATGTATTCTGTGTAATCGATCACATCGCAGTAAATGGGTTCACAATGATACATAATTTAATTTCTATGCAAATTAATTGTATGTATTTCAGGGACGTGCATCTGTAACGAGCACTACGACCCAGAGTCCAACTGCAAACTTGACCTTCGCGATCCTCCAACCATCGTAGATGCCACTGGTGATGGAAACTGTAACCCTAGAGACAAGGCCTGTCACTACATCCGGTTTACAACACGAGACGGATGCAGTAATAGAACTGTCTGTTCCATTACCCTCAAACAGGTGGGTACTTTGCCAAACAATTGAAACATAACACATTGCTTGAAAAACCATTATCAAATATTCCAGTAGCGTTTGATACAACTGTTCGATTGAGATTATTACGCAAATAGTAAGGATTATAAATCCACCTGATTAATCGGTTATTCATTAAAGTTTGATTCAAATACTACATGCACATTCATCTTGCAAAATGTGTCTGTAAGACTATGTGGACAAGTGAAGTTTGTAGCATGTATTCATTTCGATTCACCGGATAGTTGTTTCGCTTTAAATGCATTAATTCATTATTTACTGCTTCTGATTCAACTTACAAGTGGGCACTGTCCAGACCGGGAGTTATATCAGCTCTGTTCGTTCGGTCATTTAAAAAAGGCATGTACCCAATTTCAGCAACAGTCAGTCTGTATCCTTTAAATAAATCAAGCTAGCTATATAACGAGGCATAGTTTAAATCGATCAGAATTTTAATACAACGAGTTGTCTGTTACTTAATAAACGACCATATTTCTGCCTTATTTTTGGCTCGTAGTATATAAAGTGCGAAAGAGTTTTTAGTCAGATTCATTCTGTAACACGCTTGTTTTAAAAGCGATTCTTAATTTATCAGGTTGAAATTATGTAGAATGTTTAGTTGTACCTGCGAAATTAAAAGGCAATTTAGAAACAATTTTCAGTTCATTCTACGAGTCCGATTATGAAGTTATATATAGTTAAGTTGACTCATGTTGAAACGGCATTTTTCATGTTTATGATTCAAGTACAAGATAGATGGATCATCGACCGAATCCGTTGTTACAACGGTACCCGCCAACTGTCCTAACAACTTTGACGCCTATTGTCCAACCACTGTGCAAAGCAGAAAAAGACGAGAGGCCGTCGATGAAATCATCGCAGAATCGGTAAATTTGATAGCCGTAGTTGTTAAGGAACTGAAAATAATTGGTTGATAATTGTGTAATATGTGTCACGAGCTATTCCTTATTCCTTAACCTGTTGTTTTATTTGTATAGCTATTTCTACAGAATGCTGAATGTTCAGGTAAAGTTACGCTGTTTTTTCCAGTATAATGTGTCCCTTAGCAACGACAACTCCTCGTTCAGTCAACCTGAAACGGTTACAGTGTTGGATACCACTTGCGTAAAAATTGAGAATGGAGCTGCAGTGATTATGGTAATTAATAAACAAAATTTATATTTATTGGCATATACACATATTTGAATGAACAAAATGACACCATGAAGCAACACAAAACAATTCGTTTTTCACAGCAAGACAACACAAAATCGAATTGAAACAAGTTTATGCATGATTAAGGCAATTTAATTATTCTCCCCTCCCCACCCCCACCCCCCAAAAAAGCTCATTACTGATGTTCGGTTTGAGTATTAGCAAATTGTAGCAAACCGCAAATGATCACTGGCTTACTATTTAAAAATGAATATTTTGAGCGCTTTACCGACGAATACGTATTGCATTTTGGTTATACTGCACTGGCAATAATATAAATAATGACATTTTCTCATTATTAAAAAAAATATTTTTAGGATGGCTACTGTCTAATCGAAAACGTTTGCCACGGTAACTTCACAGACTTGGACGAGTGTCATACATGCGACCCTACCGTCAAGAGGTTTTCATGGATTCTCAAGGTATTGTGTTATCCAAATACATTCCAATGTATTTAGTTGTGAATAGTATAAGCATTTCGTAATGTTTGAAGGCACTTTCCGTTCAAAAGTCTTTAAATAATTTGTGAATAATTGCAAAGCAAAAGTCGAATGGGCGATTTTGTTTGATAAGAAATACTGATTAGATAGACGAGCCGTTTAGGATAGAATAATTAAATCTTAATTACAAAGACTCGGCAAAAGTGTTTGCGTACCAAAACCATTGATAAACAACTATATATTATTGCGTTTGTTTTTGAAGGATAATTACTGCGACATAGGAGGAGTGTGTTATCCATCAGGAAATGTTTCAACCATCAGTTGCATATCTGAGTGCAACCCAACCTTGGACAAATACACATGGTCACAGAGGGTAGGTGTCCAATGACTTGTCTGTCTTTTACTCGATATTGATTTAAAACACCAACAACAAATACTAGCGGTCAATCAACAGCGGAAAATCTCAACAAGGGGGCAAACACACTCTAGTTATCAGGATATGTGTTTTGACTGACACGGAAGCATGTCGAAAATGATTTTATTAATAATAACAGAAATGCGAGTTATATTTTTAAGATGTTGTGTCAACGTCTGAATGATGCTATATTCTTGTATAGAAAGCAGTCCTCTGACGATGTAATAATTACCTTTCGGTGTAAAATAGCAGATAAATGACGTACATGTTATAAGCTACGTCCATATTTCTTGGCATCAGTAACGTTTGAATACAGCTTTTGTTGGTATCATTAAAGGTTCTGTGACAGTCCATAAGATTGTTGACACCCACCTTTACTTTTGTTACAATTGTTTGGATACGCACTAAATATATATATATATATATATATATATATATATATATATATATATATATATATATATATATATATTCGAATTTAAGCTAATTCTAAATAACATATTATTCTTAATAATATTTTTTAAATGATCAAAATGACACAATGAAGCAACACAAAGCAATGCGTTTATTACAACACGACAACACAAATTTAATTCAAAAACGTTTTTGCATGAATAAGTTAAAAAAACAACAGTTATTTATATTTAAGAAAGGTTTGTCTATTTAAAGGACGACGTCTGCAGCATTGATGGGCAGTGTTTCAACGACGGGGACACCAACACGTCCCCAGAGGAATGCCTCTACTGTGATCGGGTCAAGGATCAGTTCTCGTGGTCACAGGAGGTATGTCTACATGTTATGTCATCTGTACGTTCGTCGGTCCATCCCCATTATTTGGTTTACGCTCTCAAGATTAAGTAGTTTTCATTTGAATACAAGCAAACTATCTGAAAATGTTTATTGTCATAAAATGGAGGCCACATATATAACATGCTAAATCTCATGAGGCACTTTAGATTAATAGCACGTGTATGTTGTCCATGTTGATTCATACATTTCATTTTGGTGACACTTTTTGTATAATTTAACATTTATGTATCCAATAGATGTAATACAATACAATACATTTTACCTTATCATGATGTTTTAAAAGGCAGTATCACCACGGCGAATGACAGGATCATCAATTACACTTACACATCAACGGCTCGACGTGTGAATACAAACTCCCGACATTAAATCGCATGATAAAATCCGAAACAACGTCGTGGAGAATTTATTAAATGATTGAATGATAGAGCAAGGACATTTGTGTTTCTCAGCATAAACCATTGTTGATCTTGTTAAAACATATTTCCTGACTTACATAGATTGTAATTGGTCTTTAGCCCAGTTTCTTGTAGTTGTCAAGAAAATAGCATGTAAAAAGTGTGATCAAAACGAAAATATGATGAACATAAGAGTTCCAGTTCAACGCCATGTACATTTTTGGGAACGACGTATTTTAGTTCTATAAAACTGTAATCAAAATGTTAAACAAGTGTTTATTTTCAAAAGCAGTTAATGTTGTTGGTTGTAAAGCATATGTGTGTTGTTAGTATGGCTAAGTTCATATTATTCAATGAGGCTTTGTTTGGCATAATTATTCGAGTTCACCGTTTATATTGACGATGGATTATGCCTGTGCAAACCAGTCATTCAAATATGTTTTTTCCCCATGCACATGTACACGTTTCAGGGTGGGTTTTGCTACATAGCTGGTGTTTGCTACGCCGACGCCGCAGTGAATCCCACAGATGCTTGTCGGTATTGTAACGTTTCCGTAGATACGGCAACTTGGCAACAGAATGTGAACGACTCAGGCATGTCGAATATATAATAAAAATATTCCATTCGTGTAAAGTTGTTCTTGAAAATGCAAACGTAATCAATTTACGTATTTCATTGTAAACATGCATTAATTAATAAGTTACTTTACTTTTTAGCACTAATATCAAATCATACACATAAAGATAATACATATTTCTTAATGTACTTACGAGATAAATGCGCAATAAATAAGAATAATACAATTTGAAATAACTCAGTATAGGAAAATGAAACTCTATAAAATCTGAAGGCAGAAAACGTTTTTTTTTAAATTTGCATGAACATGTTTCAGCTTGTGAACTCGAACAAGAAGAAAAGGATGATAATAGCGTGGTTATTGGTGTCGGGGCGGCACTAGGAACCGGAGCTGCCGTAGCACTGGCTATCGCGATTGGGTTCTACATTTACAAGAAAATGCATGTCTCAAAAGTTGTGGCCGCTAGGTACGTTTTCATTTTGTGTGTGTGTGTGTGTGCTATTTATTGATATTATTTTAGTATATTTTACATGATGAAGTAAATGGTTTATCATGGAATCGCCATTTTCGTTCGTCCGTCTGCCTGTTTTTCCGTCTTTCCATGTGTCTGTTCGTATAAAAAAAAACTTTTTCACAAGCGTTTATTTTCAATTTTGTAACACGAAGACCTTGTTCCTTTTTATTATTTATCATCCTGAGTTGAAATCTCATAATGAGGGTCACATTATTTAATTAAACGCTTCTAAGAAAATAATTGTAAATGCGTTTTCTCTAAAACCGTAGTACACTATTCAGCCTCTTCAATTTATTTAACAATGTCTGCACCGATGTGGTCAAAACTGGTAATATCGTGTGTGCTTACTTCTTAAAAGGGGGTCATATCTTTTGTGCTAACTTCTTACATGTTATGAGATTTGGCGCCGGTGTGTGTTTGTGGGGTGGGGGGAGGTCATACGATTGAAAGTGTTTTATTGCATTCAATTCCACGGTTAGTACAATACAAATAGCCACAGTCATTCAACAAGAAGTGTTACGAGTTTTAATCACAATGGTGTATTCTTCAAACCAAACTGATATGCTTGACCTTTCAAATATATAATTTTTACCCACGCCGGCTGAATTGTATTGACGTCATTAAAAATTTGCAATAACATATTTCAGGACCACGGGTACGTTGTTCGATACCTCGAAGAACAAGCACTTCAAGTTCCGAGTGGAACCGATGAGGACAGACCCGGTAGAGCAATTACCCATGTCGGACTACAACATGCCGTCCACTAGTGTGGACCTTAACAGCGCAAGAGTCCCGGACAATCTGTACAACTGATATCAGTGTAGGGACGGTCTCGTTTTGATTTCTGGACTCTAACAACGCAAGAGTCTCGTTACATCTGTTGAAATAAATAGCTGTGCAAAAAATACATTTTGCGGTTATGGGCGGCTATTTGATTTAAATTGGTGAAATATGTGTACATGAACTGTACAATACAAAATTTGATGTCTACTTTGTGAAAATTAAACACATGAAAAAAATTGATTATCCCTATTTATAATATTTAATGTGATAAATTATTTTCAATCTAAGTAATAGCAAATATAATCATTATTTGAAATGAATGATAATTACTTCCATAGACGTGTCTGCTATTTTGTTTGTTTATTTTGTATTTAAGATTGCAAGTCGAGTTTAAGCTCATTTTAAATCGTTTTGAATTCATTCGTATATATCACTGATCTGCGTATTGCAGAAAATATGTTTACAACGAAATTGAACAATAAGTGTATTTTACCTTTATATTCTTCTTACTGTAATCTACATTATTGCATTCTGCATTCCTAATTTAAGAAGATTAAAATTTAACACAAACCACATTTCCAGATTAACAGATTATTTCAAGTTTATAGATAGTATAAGCTGAAATATTACAGAGAGCAGAAATATTATGTTTTGTCATGTTCTTTGCAAAATTACAAAATTTGTTTTATTTAATGTATACTTGTGTTTCCTTATTGAATTTAATAATACATTATTAATCTTTATTAACATGTATGCCTATTAAAGTCGATTAACAAACTAATAATATTACTAATAATATAACGTATGAATAATTACCAAGTACATACACATACATATTAATCAACTGTTATTACCGGTACTAGATTACCACGCTAAAAAATTGCATGCAACTGTGTTGTGGTTTTATAATAAAACGATATATCTAAAAGACGCACGCCTCAAGCAAACACGAATACTAAAATATGCCCTTTTTGTAATATTGAAACTGTTATGTATTGTTTATCATGTTATTATCTTTATGTTCAGTTACAAAAACCAGTTATCACTGTATATATTATGTTTGACTATACTTTTACTTTAATGATCATTAACCAATTACTTCTTATCTCGTTTGATTGTCTGTGATATATATTAATTTTATATCTTTAATGCTTAATAAAATCTAACAATGGATGTGTTTGCATTCTTTGTTCTTAAATTTACAAAAAATATATATAATATACTAGTCCGATAAGACTTTAACAAAATATCCCATGACAGGGACTCAGTCAAGATTAAGTTGCAGTAAATTCATGTTTTGCAACGTGTATTCGTCTGTTGTCTGCGACATAATTTTCCGAACTGAATTAAAATGTATATTTTCTACTTGCCGTTGAATTTTTACATTTCGGTGTTAAATCTGTTTCAATTTTTGAAAGCTATCAACCGACGAAACCACATTCAAAAATAAAAATATATTACATGTGTTAGCAAGCATTTTACGTTTGCGGACATACACCTATTATGTATTACATTTCTATGCGCGTGGACACAGATCACATGCAAGCAATCAAACGAACAATACAAACATTTGTGCTTAGCTATGCACGAATTGTTCATCGTTAACAGGCATCGTTAATATACGCATTAAAGCAGAAAACCTTAGCAACCTGTATAATATCAACTTATCTATTCTAATTAGGTTCAATACAATTTGTTTAACACAATCTAAAACGATGTGAAGTGACTGTGCCGAGGTATGACGCTTATCAAAACTCTCAAGAAAATATGTCTTATCTTCATTTAATATATATTATCCTTTCTACAATACAATAACTTATTCAAAACAAAATCCGAATGTTAAACAGCAATATATTTTGTATTGCACTGTATGCCTACCATGCACACATTAATGAAGTTGGAGTATGCCAAAGTCACAGCTGATTTCCCTTATACAGGTTGCGTCATGGGTTGGCTCATAATTATACGGGCAAAAGCCCGCGTAGCGGGCGTTGACCGTTCATACATATGGAAATTTAGACAAAACAATATGCATAGGGATGCATCTCAAACAAATTTGCCACGCGTCATATACTTTCGCAATGCAATTATCTCCCTTGAATACTCAGCTTGTCCATGTTCTGCCTCCGTTTGTTTAGTTGCGATTTTTTTTTTATCCGAGTATTTAAATATTTTAATGTCATTATTATCCTCACAAATCAATAAATAAAACTGTTTAAAAAATTGATTCGCTGAATTCATGAACATCGGCGTTGATTTCGAGCTCTCAATTTTTTAAGGGGAGCTAACCTATGCGCATACAGCGTCCGGTAAATAACGATACCCTACTGTTTACTTGTCAGAATTCGTGACGCATTTACCATTCGCTCTCAGAAAGCAGTTGTCCGTCCTTCCGTCCGTCCGTCCGGCACTTTTGTGTCCGGAGCCATATCTTGGAAGTGCTTTGGCAGATTTCATTGAAACTTGGTATGAGTTTATATGGATAAGAGGATGATGCACGCCAAATGGCGTTGTACACCATCGAATAATAACGGAGTTATGGCCATTTGTATTTTTTGTGTGTCCGGAGCCATATCTTGTGTCCAGAAGTATAATGGCGGGGGATATCAATTCAACGAATTTGCTTGTTAAAATGTGTATTTTATTGATTTTTCTTTTGTTAATTACTTAAGAAGATGGTCTGTCAAGCGCTGGGCGTCACACACTCCATACAGTATTCTGCGCAGCAAAACTAACTGGATGCTAAATACTCAACAACGATGCCATTCTGTATCTATCAAACTTGCCATTGATGGAAATTATGCAATTGTGGTCTTAAAATATTCAATTGTTCTGTTGAGTGTTATAAAGCATAAGTAGATAGTAAAGAAACTGCAGTTATTATGAAGAGTGTCTGTTTGTCATCAAAAAGCAGTTTCAGCATAACAAATATCAGATGTGCAAACAATAGTAAAAGAGAAGTGAAATAAACAACTAGCAGAGAGCGCACATGTTAAATTTATGTTTATACTAATAGTGCCCATGCTTTTTTATAATTTTTATGTAAGTCTAGTAGTTAATAAAAAGCATGCCACAAGCAAGGAAGCGTACTCTGAGTTTTGGGATCATTGTGTTTTGAAGACTTCTAGCAAAACTTTTAAACAATATCAACTAGCATGTTTTACTATAGAATTGTTTAATTGAATGTTAATTTTTCTGTCCCATGATATAGTGGAAAAATTGTGAATATTTTAATTGCAAAAATGCCTGTTGATCTTAGACATATACCTTTTTTATTCTTGCATAAATAATAATTAGACACATCATGCTGTTTTTTATGTATATGTTTTTTTTATGTTTCATCAGTTTATGCCATGAGCAATCGCTTTAAATTCCTTCTTCTACTTCTTCCCATAAAGTGCATGGAGCATCACCTTAGGGTAAAGAAAAAGACCACTTTAAAGCTGAATGCAAAAAATCCGGGAATCATTGTTGTGTTTACTTTTTTGGCTTTAATTGAATTCCAATAGTTTTCTGATTTACCTTTGCAGGGTTTTCATTTAGATATGCGAATAAAATAAGGTAAACACCCGGCTCCTTTTTAAAGCTTAAACCGAATAAATACATTCGTATAACTTTTTTAAAAACAGATAAAACGTTGATGAATCCAAAACTATAAAAGTTCAAAAGAAGTTGCAAAAGAAAATAAATAGGAGAAAATGTGTATTTAATAGTAAATATATTTCTACCGTATAAAAAAACGCCTTCGGTATGCGTGTTTACTTGCTTGTTTTACTGTAGTAAACACTATTTGATTTATGGTACCATAGGAGGATTGTGAATTCATTT
>NC_068360.1:13950177-13995177 GCF_020536995.1 Dreissena polymorpha
AAACAATCCGTTCCAATTTTCAAACATTTATTTTTGTTATATGATTTGAAACGAAATATGAACAGGGGAATCAATTTCGTTTTTGTTTTATAATAAGTACAACGAAAACGATATAAAGAAGTAAATTTTGTTTTCGTACTTTGTTTCAGTTTCGGTTATTGGAAAATCGGAATATGAACTTATATGCGTTGATTTTCGTGTTTCGTTGTTTCGAATGTTAAACGAAAAAGGAAAAGACGGTATATACACGGACCTTGACATCTAGTCTGTTTATTTGTGTATATTTCTCTGTAGAGTTATAACTTAAAAACCTATCCCAAAGTCGTTGTATAGTTCAATTTTTATAGCATAAATTACTCACAGTTATTATTATTTGCTTTTACTGAATATTCAATATTACGCCACCTTATAACTGAATGTATGCGTATTCGTAATCTGACGTTACTATATTTGCAACAGCATGCATACAGATGCCTTAAAATCAATTATAAAACCGTTTTCAAACAAGTTTATGTTGCTTGACCTGTAGATTCGCCTCACTGACACATAAAGAGTATATTAAGTATTTTAATCAGTATACATGAAATAAAACAAAACAAATGCATTCTTTTTTTTCTGAATTAGAAATTCGCCGAGGTCGTTTTTAAATAGTATTTTACTGATATTTAATATTAGAAATTTATACCACGCGTGTCAATCAAGTATTCCTAAGTACGAAAAACCTGATAACTGCCGCATCTTCCGTATCCGCGCCGAAAAAAGAGTTGTATAATTGATGCAAATGGTTGATTTCCTCAACTATATTCATTCACAAACGGAAACATAATGTGAATAACGTTTTAAATTAAATATTTTTGATTGGAGCGTATATAGAAAACAATAATTAAACAATATTTGTATTATAAGTGTCGCGGAAGAGAATGTTTATGAATTATTAAAATAGTCTACTATCTGCTGCGTCTTAATGACGTGGTATTTTTGCTCAGCACATGTCATTCCTAATCTGAGACTTTTAATATATGCGGGAAAATAAACGTACTGCTGATCGACAAGTGATAAGGATACTCCAATACAATATCACGCGTCTGTTGCGTAACCTTGTTGATAGTTTTTATTGACAGTTCCCAATTTATACAACGTTGAACATAAGTTCAACAATTACTACAGGAATGATATAGACAACGACAAAAATGCATTATAATCGCTAAAACCGAATATAAACAATAACTTAATATAATTAGAAATATCTTTTGCAAAGATTTTCAGCGAACAATTGCGTGTGTTTTTTCACTTGTTAGTCTCATATTCAACGCATGAAATATGTGTTATTATACAGTCAAACCAAAAAATAGCGTTAGTTCATACAAATTACAGATTTCTTTCGAAACATTCAAATCAAACGTTCATAACCGAAAGTGTGTCTTATGGTGTTTCGGCCAGCGTAGCTCAAGCCCAGCCTGTGCATTTGCGTAGTCTGGTCAGAGGCGATTCTGTACCCTATAAAATCACTCGAGGTTTTATGGTCTCATTATTTATTATATACCTGTTGAATGCTTTTAACAAAATACAGGTTGTATCAATCGTTGAAATAAAAAATCCCGTATTACGCTTCTCGCTGTTTCCAATTCCGTATTACCATACTAGCCGGACTACTATTTTCGACCCATTTAATGACGTCACAGTATGCGCACCGAAAATAGGAAACCCCCTTGTTAATTCTTCGACCCATTTAATGACGTCACACTACGCGGAGCGAAAATAGGAAACCCCTTGTGTAGTATTATTAGATACGTCGTCTGCAGTTTGACCAGAGAGTAAATATGGCCGAATTTTCGACCATGGACATAGCGGAATGGTCACCGATCTTTTTTTTTACTTAATTGACGATAGTTTTTTATGAACTATTTGAAACGGCTGTTCATAATTCTGGAGAGAATGAAAATGTCAGTAGCACTGAATATACTGAAACAAGTGCAGTGTCCACTCTTTTAGAAGCAGGTGTCCAGCTGCTCAATGAAAGTAAGTCTGATCAGCATCAAAATATAGATTTAAGTACACAAGACAGAAGAAATCAAATGGAACAGTCATGCTCAAGGTGAAACACGTAAACAACCAACATTTGTACATGTAACAGAAGATGAAAAAACAAATTTTGTCAAAGTATGAAAAATGTGAACACAAGCCGCAAAACTGAATTATGTATGCGCCATTTCCAACGCTGGCTATCAGAACCACCACGCAATGAAACAAGATCTGTTTGTGACATCATGACCACTGAATTTGACAACTACATAGGTTCATTCCTCCTGTCCATCCGTAAAGCCGACGGGTCTGAGTATGAACCTGACACACTCACAAGCTACCATCGAGGCATTGGCCGGTTTGTAAAAGAAATTCATATTTATACACCAAAAACATAGTAGAATAAAGTGCTCAGTGTATTAACAATCAACATTGAATCGAAATAGTATTTTTCAGTGATGATCATGCAATGTTGTTGTAGTACTGTATTACTCACTGCTGTAGAGATAGTATAAACCTATATATTAGCGCTCGATTCCATCGAAAGCCTAAGGCTTATATAAACACTCTCGAGTCCATTTTCTGGGCTTATAACCATTACTATGTGTCTTTGTGAGAGATCTTAAGAACGCTTCCACGGTGGGGATCGAACCCATCACCTCCCAGTCACTAGGCGGACACCCTATCCATAAAACATTAAAACATGTTGACCTAGCTGTAGTAAGAGTTAATTTACTACATCCAACATAAAGTGATTAAATTAAAATATTTAAACAGCATGAAATGTTATAGCTGTGTAATTATGCTTTACAGTTGTTATGTTAACCTGATTGGTCAATTGCACACATCTATGAAAATCAAATTAAATTTCGTGGCAAATAAATGTATAATAGTTATTAAACAAAACAATATGTAAATTGAATATAACCCGCACAATTTTATTAACGGTTAAAGAAACAAAAATATCTCAAACAAAATGTAAATAATGCCCATAATTTTAAATAATATCCAGTTAAAAAAAGAAAAAAAAGCTGTACATGGTTCAAGTTTAAAAAATAAAAGAAAGAAAATCAATTGATTAAATGTGATTTTTTTCCAGATATTTAAGGGAAAATAAATATCCCCACAGCATTTTGGATGACAGAGAGTTTGAAACTTCTCAAAAGGTTTTTGCTTCCAAAAGAAAGGAACTGAAGCAAAAAGGTAAAGGAAACAGGCCCCATGCTGCTGAAGCCATTACCTCTGAAGAAAGAGGGATTTTAAAACAAAAAGCAGTAATTGGACTTCAAAGCCCAAGACAGCTGTTGAATCAAGTTTGGCTAAATAATTCAATGTTGTTCGGCAATCGTGATGGAACTGAAAGTCACAACCTTAGATGGGGCGACATCAAACTGAAAAAAACTGATCAAGAAAGAGAATACCTTGAATACAAAGAACGGTTGACCAAAACACGTACATCGGAAACCAAGTCGGATCAAAGGGCCTTTCCACCTAAGCAGTTTGCTCATACCAACAAAGATTCATGCCCTGTTGAAGCGTACAAGGAGTTTGCTCATCACAGACCGAAAGAAGCTCTGCATGATGATGCCCCTTCTTTCTACTTGTGTATAAACTATAGTCGACATGCTGGGCCAGACAAGTGGTATAAATGTCAGCCCAACGGTGAAAACTCCTTGAGGTAAATAATGAAAACGATGGCCGAGAGGGGCGATCTCACAGGTAAAAAGACAAATCACAGTGCCCGCAAAACAACCTGTACGACTCTCTTGCACAATGGTGTTGCTCCAACAACGATTCAGCAGCTACTTGGACACAAACATGTGCAAAGTGTTAACAATAACGCAAAGGCTTCTCTCGAAATGCAAGCAGCCATGTCCGATATATTATCAGAAAATCCTGACCAACAACAAATTATGCAATTTAACCCTAGACCTACCTATGGTTCTGTCATCCCGGCATCGGTGCGAAACACATATTTGTCAAGCAGCAACAAAACACATCTAACGCCGCCATTGATGATTCCCACGATAACACAAATCTCCAAGGTGCACAATTATTCCGGTGTCACGTAACCATCAACAACTACTATGCACACTCTCCATCGAAGAAACGCAATAGAATATGCATAGTAGAAAGTGACAGCGATTAACTGTGCGTGTTATATAAACTATGGCGTTCCGTTTGTCTCATTGTGTTGTAAGTTTTGTTAAAGCAAAAAATACAATTGGTTACTGTTTTCGTTAGTTGTTGTATATAATAAATGGAGTATTACGCTACTCAATTGTTCCAAGAATTTGTATTCAGTCTCGTGGCTTGTGCTATTTCGCATCAGACTCGAGGCTCCGCCTCTCGTGTGATACGTCATCATACAAGCCACTCGACTGAATTCAAACTCTTGGAACAATTGACTAGCGTAATATTCCGTATGTATCTCCTGACCAGACTGAGATATGTGCAGGCTGGGTGGGATATATCTACGATGGGCGCATATGGCATAAGACCCATTTTCGCATGGCTCGGATCTTTTTAAATCTCTTTGCGATTTGTAAATTGCATATTTTAGCAAAATGAATGCCGTTATTAAATTGAATTCAATTAAGCAAATACAGCAAACTGGCAAATAAAGGTAGCCTATTCAGGCTTTCAGGAACGATTTCAAGACTTACTAACCGAGTACGGCAAACCTTTGTGGTTAGATAACTAAACGATTGTCCGCTTAACGTGACACTAAACTATTCAGGTAATTTGTTTCTCATCTTGAAAGCAAAACTACTGTTTATTGATGGTAAATTATGTTTTCCCCTGAAGATTAAGTGATCGAGTATACACCCTGAAATTCAGCGAGATAGATTTTAACGCGTAATTGTAACTGGCCCACAAATTGTGTATGTTTGTCGTTTGAAAAAGCAGAGAAGTCCAGAATTCCATACATTGAATAGTGTAACATCCTTAACACTGTGCACAGTGATGAAGTCAAATTCAGGGGATTTCTCTTAAATCAGCCAATAAAATATTCGAATGTATTCATTCGTTCCTGCTTGCGTTATGTAGAGGTCATTTAAGGTGAAAAGCTGGTTAAAACAGCTACTCCGAAAAAGCGCACGGGTGTTCTATACCGATGTTAAGGCCAGAGACTGGCTGACACCGTGTGAACTGCTATGGTTACCAGTAATGCATAAATAACAATGTTTGGGTCAACAGCTCTGTCTTTATGGTTACCTAATTCGTGAGTAAAAATTACTGCTCGCAGATGTATTAATATTGTTATTTTCATCAATTATCTTATTGTTTATTTTGCATTGTATATGTTGTTAAAAAGTTTTAAAAGGGAATTTCCATCGTGAAATAATATTCTTAGTGTGATAGATAGTCAATATTCCCACAATATTCCTCTTCAATATATTGTACACATCTTGTTTTCAGTTATTTACTGTATCATTATTCTTTTACTCATATTGTTACACATATTTTGTGTTTTTATTTACATTGAAATCGACTTTTTCATTTGCATACAGCAATACATGTACTAGTATGTGTTTTGACCTGCACCATGTACATGGTTTTCACTGTGTATTTAAATTGTATTTTAATAAATGCAGTTAAACTGCATTTGTGACCAAACGAACCTGGTGACCTATTGTTTTCTTTTAATATTTGTATTAAGTCATAACTCATTAAACATTTTGGTATATTTGGAAAACATCTAGGTGGAGGAAGTTGTGTTAAAATAAAAATGACTTTGATGCATTTTATTAATTTTCAAATGTGAAGTTCTGTTGTTTTTTGTTTATGTTTAAAAATTGATAAAAAAACATGAATCAATGGATTCATGTTAACAAAAAATAATTTGCAGTCAAAGTAAATCAGTATTACATATTTTGTGAAAAATAGAGGTTGTTTTCACTTAATGATCCTTTCACATTGCAAGAAATTGAATGGTCAATATCCAAATTAATAAATGGTAAAAGTTGTGGTCTGGATGGAATTCCGTCGGAATTTTACAAGTGTACACTAACAGATATTTTTCCAATAATGTTGTTGTTGTTTAATAAAATACAAGACACTGGTAACTTTCCCGAGTCGTGGGGTCAAAGTATCATTACACCGATTCATTTGTCAGGTCCAAGTTATAACCCTGGTAACTATCGTGGTATATCTATTACGAATACTCTATATAAAATATTTTCTAGAGTAATGGAATAATAGATTGTATGAATGGGCAGAGGAAAAAAATAAGATTGATGAATCTCAGGCAGGTTTCCGTAGAGGATATTTGGCAGTTGATAATGTCTTTTGTTTGCAAGCGATGGTCCAAAAATATCTCTCAAAACGGGGTGGTCGATTATATTGTTTGTACGTTGACTTTCGTAAAGCATTTGATAAAGTTAACCATGTCAAACTATTTTCATCATTAGAAAAGAAAGGAGTATTTGGAAAGTTCCTAAGACTTCTTAAATCTATGTATTCTTGCTTGACTTCTTGTGTAAAAGTCTCAAATAATGATGTCTACGTTGTTGATCAGTTTTGTACTGATACTGGTATGGAAATTAATCTGGATAAGACTGAAATTATTGTATTTTGCAATGGTGGTCCCCTCCGAAGATATGAAACTTGGTTCTTCCGTGGACAACAACTTGATGTTTCTCTGTATACAAGTACATGGGGTTATTGTTGACTCCAAAGTTAAGCTGGAGCTCAGCCCATGATAAACTAGCTCACCAAGCACAAAATGCACTATTTGCAATAAGAAATTATCAGAAACCATTTGGCTTTATTCCAGGGATTTATTTAAAATATTTGGTACTATGGTAAACCCAATATTATGTTACGGTTCCCAGATATGGGGTTATGAGCACAGCCCAACTATTGAATCTGTCCATAATATGTTTTGTAAAAAAATGCGTACATGCTCGTAAAGATACCAATACTTGCATGGTTTTGGGAGAATGTGGAAGGCTCCCATTATATATCACTTATTTTACCAACTGTTTCAGGTGCTCGTGTAAACTGTTAACTATGCCATCTGATAGGCAATGTTAAAATATGCTTAAATCAATAGATGATGCTGGAAGAATTTGTTGGGCAACCAAAGTAAAATCTATACCTTTTACATACGGTTTTGGATATGTGTGGATATCACACGAAATTGGTGATTGTGATATGTTTATCAAACTGTTCAGAAATAGATTGTTTGACTGTTTTACTCAAAACTGGCATAACACCGTAAATAACTCAAGTCGATGTCACCATTATAGTCATTTTAAAACCCTACTTAATATTGAGCGATATTTGATTATAGAAATGCCAGTCAGACACAAAATAGCCTATGCTAAGTTTAGATGTTCAAATCATAAACTACAAGTTGAAATTGGCAGACATCTGAATATTACTTTCCAGAATTGCGTGTGTAATGTTTGTTCACAAATTAGTAATAATATGACATATGTGGATTGTGAATATCATGCATGTTTCCAGTGTGCTAAGTATATAAGTATTAGAAATAAGTTTTTGTTCAACTGGTATGACTCTGGTTATGAACTGAATAACTTCTATGACGTATTGTCAACAAATGATTTGAAACTATTAGAAAATTAGCAGTGTATGTTTTCTATCTTATGAATTCTATAAAAGACTAGATACATGTATTAACATTTACATCTGTACAATATTACTATGACACAACTCTGCAATTTCTATATATAACATTATATGTATTTTAGGCCGGAGGCATCTGTTTCTTTAATAAACTGTTTACTTGACTAAAAAAAAATACATTGACTTTTTTCGTAGTTATTTATTTTGTTTTAATGATATTAAAAGCCGCATAATGACATGTTTAGCGCTTGGCACGTGACTATATAACCCATTAATTGTTTAACTATGCTGACACTAACATGACTGAAACAAGTATATGTGTTGCTATTTAGCTTACTTTCTTTGGGATTTGACGTTTTTCCTCCACATACAATTCACCAAATATGACGCATATATATTTGTTATATTTATCATGTGTTTTCTTTAGGCCTAAATCGAAGACTGATTTCAGTTACATTGTTAAAGACCTCGGTAAGTGAATGCAGTAAAATACAAGTAACGGTTTAAGATTGCTAAACATACTTATGTAATCCACATAGTTTGTTGAATATTTGAGTTAGATTTTAATGTAATAAATAAAATGATATTTAAGATAATCCAGTTGGTAGTGAAGACTGTACTGGAAGTGATTCACCAATAAATTAGAAGACCATCGATGATCCGAATTAAATGCATAACAAGGCAACATCATCAACTTGAATGACAGACGAACTACAGTGTATTAGTCAAAGCTACGATTTAACGTTTAGTCTGTTATGCAAATTAAGCATACATGTGTAAAGCAACAAACTTGTTTAAATATATGTTTGTTGAGACACATATTTTTTTCTAGACACATTTTATGTCATGTTGACCTCAGGCATTGTTGTGCTTAATAAATGTGATGCTCCATCTGCTTCAGGCTAGTACCATGCATGCGTTAATCTCCATAATACTATGTGCATTGTGATTTTTCATGAACACAACAGTTCATTTAATAAGAACGTTTCATACGTACATTGAAACAAGATTAAGGGATGGAAATATTAAAAAATATATGTGAATTTTAAAACGGTGATATCAACTTGTTTTTTCGTGACATTACAGTCGAGAATGATACCAGCCATTCATTTGGTACGAGTTTGTACCAACAGTGGCAGTATACAAGTGTCGCAACACTTACACTGTTACTATTTGTGGATATCACGTGACTTTTCAAATTTAAGAACGAGGCTTAACCTGATAACTATCTTTTCCAATGGCAGAAAATATCGATCATTATAGAGAGTTGATTATTATTCTTTTCATTCGTGATTTTCCTCCGCAGTGACACTGGTTACAATAACTGCAAACATACGGATACAGGTGTGTGTATAGTAAATGAATTGATAAGTTATTCTTAGCTTTTAAACACTATAACGCCTAAATAATATTTCAAAGACATACTCTTTAGTACCATAAGTGTAAATTTATAAATTTAATTTCATCTTTATAAAAAAAAATACGAGTTACCTATGAACATAAGAGTAAACGTGGCCTGGTGAATTAACATCGATAATTGCACAAAACAATGTTATAAATTTGCCGTAAATACAATACATAGCATTTTGTAACTGTAATTTTTAAAGGTATGGGTGTTTTGATGTGTCTTATTTTTCATGAACGATCAAACGTGTAAGAAATGAGTTTGAATCAACCATAATACAAAGCACTGTAATGCAAAGTACATACCACTATTTAAATATTAGGCTTATTCATTTTTCCATTGAATAAATTTTCACTTACAGTGAATGGTAATATGGGAGCATTATTATTTACAATGGAAAGAACGGACTTGATGCAAATTGAACATCTATGCACGTATTTTAAATCTCTAAAAAGTGTTTATGGATGATATACATAGTATTTTATATAATAAATATTTATTGTTTGTAATTTTGGAAACATAATTCAACCCCATTGTGGTAAAACAAAAATGCTTGTTGTAATTATGTTTTTTTCCGTTCACTCTTTATAGGACTACGTAATAAAGGTTATCGCTAAATACGTTAAAAGTAAAGCATTTAATCTTTTTTTTAAATGTATTGGTCCTAAGAACTTTTTATTATTATTAAACTGGCTAATAGCTATACTGAATTTATTTTCTCACAATTTGTTTGGACAAATGACCTTCAATTTGTACAATATGTAACATATATATTTAAAGCAACAGATGAGTATTTGGCGTTAAATTACTCCACTAAATGACGACGTAATACTACTACTATGTGCAGACATGGAATTATCATAAACTGTGTGTTTAATAACCAGACATCTACCATTTGTGGTTTATGACACCATGTTTTTATTTAGTATTTGTATTAGTATTTAGTACGTTGAACAATCAAAAACATACTGGAATCAACCGTAAAAATTCAATGATTGTTGAAGTGTTCTCGAACAGTAAGCATCATAGAAAAGCGCCATATGTATATGTTTATTCTTTTTGTAAACTTTGGATAGACAGGCATATTATAGAGTATGTTTGGAGTACATCAAAACAGTATATGTATTTTAAAACAAACCTGAAACTGTTTTCCTTATTGAGAGTTTCTCGTGCATCATTGGGCGTACTACAATCTGTCCAAAAGTCACGTAGGTTTCGGACGACACGAAAATTTGTGGACGGTTTACCTTTAATAACTTTTGTATCGCGACATCATGAAACAAAAAACCGAGGAAAAAGAGGATTTTTGTTCATGTCAGTGTAAGATCGTTTGTTATTACACGAATGATCATAGAAAATATATTTTTACGAGTGGCGCAGCCACGTATGAAAATATTATTTTTCTATCATCACGAGTGAAATAACACACGATCTTACACTGAGATGAACACATTTTCTGTTTCTTTTATGCCCCTTTTTCAAGAAATTAATTAACAGCTGTTTCCCTTTTTGCTGAAAAGTTACCCTTTGTCGGAGTTTCTCCCGTGGCGTTTCACAATACATTTCAAAACACAAAATGACGTCATTAGTGTGACGAAATGACGTCATCATACAAGCGAAATTTCCAGTTAAACTCTTTTACAATGTAAATAAACGGTGAAAAAGCATAAAATAAAAAGAAAATGTGTTGGATTCGGTGGAACGTCGATTTATATATATAATTATTTATGATAATCTACAAATAGAAAAGGAGTTCCGAAAATGTGTTCTTTTCACCGGTGAAACTAACAATTAATTCTTTTCACTGCTGTTATTTCACTGCAGAAATGTCATATTTTATCATTAGGTATAAAAGAAAGCAAAAACACCGAAAAGGCGTATTCATGTAGACTAATAATAAATACAAAGTGGCTTACCGGGTGAAAATATTCGCTACACTTAATGACAAAAACGTGGAAGTAAGTTCGAACCAACCCCACTTAAACCCGGTAAGTTCCCGAATAAGCATCGCACTTAACAGTAGAAACAGATTAAACAGATTGCGCTACCATGCTCAATACATAAACTGTTCATTTTATTGTTATATAAAACACTCACACTTATTACATTTTAATGTAAACATATGATACAATTATAGGTATCACAGAATGCAGAAATATTGTAACTTATTATTAGTTTTAATCCGGAATACATAATTTCATGTGCTCACAAAAAGACTTACACTTGTGCACATGACATAGTTTCATTGTCTCCTACATTTCACACTACGACCAAAATCTGCTGTAAATGTCAAATTATTTATACTGTTGTAGACGCATGGCTAAATATCAGTTCCATTCTATTAAATAGGATCCCTTTATTTGAATAACATAAATTATTATTTTAGTTTACTGTCTTAACTGATCGCTCACGAATATATAAATACAATTTTTCTACTCATATATTTTCAATGATCAAATATAGTGCACATGTTTCGGATGAAAAGCATTTTGAAACACTAAAAGATAAATGCACAGTAATATAAATAGTTCTACAGTGACTTTTTGCAGTACAAACTAATAAAACAATTGAAAATTGACACCACACTTCATACAAGGTTTAATGCTATTTCGTCTGACGAGGATAATATCGATTGATTTTAAATGAATTATATCCGGCAGATATTGCTGTGTACCCTTCATATAACAAACCGGTATTCCAAATTGCGTGGCAATACCAAATCGATTGACCTTCTGTGTATTCATGCTTTTTCAAAAAACTATCAAGGTACATTAATGCTTATACATGTACCCTCGATCCAGGTTTTTGCAAAACCACTTTTTGAAAATACGTGACTGGAATAAAAGTTTTAACACGTTCGAATGGTTTCCACATGCAGGTAAGACGTGTAAACATTATTTTCAAATGAATCTGAAATGCATTGTGTTTTATGATTAAATACGTACATGTTTTTAGTGTTACTTCCGTTATCCAGAACAATATTAACAAGTATTTTTTGTGCTAGTCAATGCATACTTCTGTATACAAATGCGTCGCTGTACGTAATCATAAACACTATCGCGTAAATAACGCAATAAATATACTAAATTATACACATGTTCTGTATTTAAAGGGGCCTTCTCACGTTTTGGTAAATTAACACAATTCAAAAAAGTTTTAGATCCGCACATTTCGTTGTAGTTATGATATTTGTGAGGAAACAGTAATACTGAACATTAACCATGCTCTAAAATATCCATTTTATGCATCTTTTGACGATTTGAAAACCTCAAGATTATAAAGCGTTGATCGCGAAACGGTTGAACAATTTGGAGAGTTCTGTTGGTGTCGTTATATTTTGTGGCACTACGAGGATTGCTCATATAAAGTATAAAATACACCATTCGTTGTATGAGCATGGATGGCCGAGTGGTCTAAGTATTAGACTTTTACTCCAGGGGTCAGTGACAATCTGTGAAAAGGCCCCTTTAAATTCATCAGCCTATGTAGGTATAGAAAATACCCCACTACTTTGAATTGCATTGAAAATTAAAGCTTTCAAAATATATTACACAACCATATGGAGACATACTATTATTTCATGAACATGTAAAGGTATGGAGAGTATCGAGGAATAAGTGGAATACCTCATATGTATATTTGAATACAGGAAAACGGTGTTTACTAATTTATATCAATTATTGCAGTTTCCCGTTTTGACGCTAATCAAGTTGTTATAGAACGACTAAAATGAACTCCATTTTTTTGCGCATATACTCGGCGAACAGACGTCTGACGAAATCATGTTTTTTGAAAAGGCAAATATCTTTTGACAACTTTCTGTGTTTTTATTTAAGGCGACTTTGTTTCTTTTTGCACTAACAGATACGAACTTCAAATATATGCTTAGATACACCTTTGTGTTATTATAAGCTTTTCTTGTTTAACACACACTATTTTAAATAAAACTTTGTTTTATTACATTTTGGGGCGTTCTTTACGAGGGTTCGCACTTTAAACTTTCTTCTCTCTATCTCTTGTGACGCAATCGTACCTTATCATTTGCATGAAATGAATGTTTATTTTCTGAAAATGATATTTTTAGACAGTGTATAAATATATTACATTGACACTAATCTGAATGTTTGGTTTGAATCGATTTACTATCCGGTTACAGTTTTATTTATCACCGCCGTGCATCTAATATTCACGCTTTTCGATTTGTTACAAATGTTTTGTAAATAAACGCTTAACACTCAATTTAAAAAGGAAATGGTTCAATTTCATGAAACCCTTAAGGCACATCCAAACATCCATTGGAAAAATAATGCAAACAAGTTGTTTCATATATTGTATAAAACCTTTATTTATATAAACGACTTAAATCAGCATAATGCATTTTTCACTATAAAGTATACGGTCCATTCAATATTATAAGTGTATATACCGAATGACGTCCGTAGTATTTAAAAATCTCAAGAAGTCGGATTTTTTTAATAATAGTAAAAATAATGTGATTATTTAAAAGCTAAACCACAAAGCAAAAAACGGACGTTTGATAAAAGACTGATCGTAAGTATTGGAAATGCATGCTTAGCGGGGGATAAAAACAAAGCTGACTAATTTTAAATCCTTTAAAAATCACAGACCGCTGTGATTGTTTCTTTTTGAAATTATAATTGTTTAATTAACTGGATCAGCGTTGTTAGTATTATATAAGGACCAGTTTACAAAACTATTAGTCTTGTCTCATCATACTGTAATCGGACAATAACATAGTATGTGCCGGTTTTTTATGCAGAATTAAAGGTCAAGTGAGCGAAGATGTTTATACTAGTTTTAACAATCTTCATTTGAAGACTATATGTTCAATTTGTAAGCATGCTAAATGATCTTTAATTGTTTAAGAAGATTAGTTCATCAATTTTATTGGAACAAATTCATCGTATGGATCTATGAATACGTTCTTGTTTTAAAAAACGAGACCGGAGAATAATCATCGGAATTTTGTGTATAGGTTTTGTGTGGTTATACAAAAATGAAGGATACATCCCATAAATTGTATGTCAACTGCAAACACAACATCGTATAAAAAATCACTACGTAGTTCAGTCATGAATGTCTATAAAAACAACAACAAAATAAACATAAATAAAACAAAAAACTTATTAGGGTGACAGTATTTTATATTACTAAGCCGACAGCCCAATTTAAATTAATATTTCACGTCATTATTTAAGAAATAGTAAACCCCACTGAGGTCTCTATGGCATTATAATGACCAGCCAGGCAGCCACAAACCGTATATGGACCGAAGCCGTAGGCACGAAGTTACTACAGCGTCGCGACGCTCATGCATGACACGCTCATAACGCGCACACAAAGGAAAACAGCTCAAGGCGCACTCGCCTTGATGTCTCTGTTCAGTTGCCGTGTAAACGACGCCCACGTCTTCATCATTCGTAAAGCTACCCAATATCGTTGCTATTGCGCCTCCACAGCGCTATCCCCAGCGCGTCGTGCGAACTTCCAACTTCAGCAGTTTCTTTGAACCTGGATTTCTAGGAGATGTTACAACCGTCGCACACCGTCTTGCCATGGCATTGCTGGCTTCTGCAATTGTCGCCGCGGTGTAACTAGGCTTTGTGGAAGCGTTTGTGAGTCCTTTTGATCTGTATTATCAAGTCTCATTTTACTACGTGCCGTAAATAACATTTTCTTTGCAATGTCTGCCAAATCCTTACATAAACACATGTTTCAATGATACTTTAAACGAAAATCGAAACTGAAACTTAACAATAAATGCTTACAAGCTGCTGGATTTGTGATCAAGCTATTCCTCATAAGATTAGAATAAAGTCACTATACTTTAAAATGCTTCAAATACTGTCTGTTCTTCGGTGTCCCTTTGAACTGATGTCTGTTAGCCAATACATACAATGGTATTGCTATCTGCAAAACCCTTCTCGAAGGACTTGTGGTAGTAAACAAACTCCAGACACCGTCTTTCGAACACTTTGGCACTGCCTAGTCTGCTATAGTCATAGTGTCTTTTGGAGCCATTGTCATCTTGTTGCTACTGACTAAAATTCTTGCTGGAAGAACAGACACTTATTTAGCTAAAGCTTTAAACCATGCTATCTTAACCGCCTTAAGGATTCTTGCAGACTGTGAAACGGTCTTTGAATGACCGTCCTATCACCAGGATATTGTCCAAAAATGCCAAAACTGTCTTCCAGGTAAGTCCTCTCAGTACCAGGTTAACCACTCGACTATTTATAGCTGGCGGATTGTCAGTCCAAATCCGATCCTTACATGTTCAAACCATATTTTGTGATAAAGGAATTCTTTGTGCTGTCTTCATCATCGACCTTAAATTGCAAGTGCGCTGAATTCGCATCGAGTTAAGAAAACCACACATGCCCTGACGCAGCAAACAATCTTCTACTAAAGGCAGTGGAATGGTATACTGCACAGTCGCATTGTTCAGTTCACGATAATAAATACACCAGCGGACTGTACTATCGCGCTTCGATATCAAATCTGGTGATGATGTGCAATCACTTGTTGCCTCTCGTATAACGCCAGCATATAACATTCTTTTCAGGTAAGCTTCCTCTTCACCAGCAAACAAAGCAGGCGTCCGTTGAATCCTTTGATTAACTGGCTTAGCCATTCCAGTGTCCATTGGATGTTCAATGTCATTTAAATTGTCTTGATAATACTCATCTTTGGCAAAAACATCCTGGACATCACACAGTAGTATAGCAAACTATTCGGACTGTTTTTCATTTAAACCAACAATTAACTTTAAGTACACTTCCTGTAAATGGCTATGCAACTCCACTTTTTTGCTTTTTACACTGGCCATGACACATTTCACCTTCACTTACTGCCGAACACATATCATCAGTAGAATGTTCACAAAAGGAATCCTCTAGAAGCTATGGGCACTCAAACGCATTTCAAATGATGGAGCCTTTCTTAAAAAACATGATTATTGTCTGTAGGCTTTATAAAACACACAACTGGGCAATCACGCCATTGCCTACTACCCTTGGCTAAATCAAAGTAGTCGTCTTTGCCTTTGTTCCAAACATTTCTTTTTCATCTGGACATTATGTCACTCTTTAGTCTAACAACAAAATTTGGTGGAACAACTGTGCGTATCACAATCATCACTCTAGAAACAACGAGTTGTCCATTCTTGAACATTGTATTTAGTTGTATATATTTATATGGATAATCAGTGTATTAGATCTCAGATCCAAATCTACTCCCAAATGCGGTCCCAGAAGCATTGCACCACAAACGAGTGCCACATATAACCGCTCTTTGAAAGTCGGGCTGCCTATCTTCATGGTAACAGGGTGAACAATCAATCCCGACACCACTGTACCAGCCAACTTAATATGCATGTATTAAACTTTTTCTGGTTTACGCTTAAATTTATCATACACCATTGTTTATTTCGTTAAACGCTAAACGTTAAACAATTTAGTATTCACGATGTTTTATTGAATTATCGTGTACCATGCAGTACATAGGAATTAATGCATAGTGTTATTTGTTTTATGTACATGTCGTTGTGTATCTTTCCGTTTTAAAGTGAATTGGCACACTTGTTTTCAAACGCTTTGTCAAAGCTTTTGTTATGAATGAATAGCCATTTTTAGCTAGAGGAAAATAGACATAATACGTGTAATATGTTATTGGATAACCTAAATACATATATATTGGACGCCTTTAAACGTGTGTCACTTCCTTATTGTTCGGCAGTTGCAATATTATTGATAATAATGGCAAATGGAGAAAATAACTCACACACACACGTGTGTCATTAGTTATGTTATTTTTAAGGACTTGACAACAGATTTTCGAATTTTGAGAAATGTTACTTAACGTATGGTTTCATAAAATTATACTTTTTGGAATAGTCTTAAATAAAGCTGATGGCAAAATTGTTAACATAAAGTGTTTTTACCTTTAGCGGGATCAGACAATCATACCAGTTGTTTCTTTATACATATTTTCCGAATCGATAAAATCGTTACAGACACATTATTTTTATAATTAACCGATTTCGATTGCCGATTATTAAGCAACGAACCGATATTCTAATATTTTTCGAATAAGGAGTGTTTGTTTGCATATTAGAATGTAATGCATACACTAATTTTTTAATGAATGACATTTCTTGCATAATATAATTTCGCCAAATTGTGAACAAGTCCCTTATATATTCAGATATGTTTTTAGGTGTAATTTTAATAGATCTACACAAATACTATTTAACACCTCAACAACTAAGATTGTGCATTATATATCTACAAGCAATATACACCTTGAAACTCCACTAAGTATGTTCTTGTGATCGCCATTGTAATATATAAAGTGTTGAATACGACAATAATGTGGATAACAGCTTGTCCTAGACAGTTTAATTCTTGCTTAAATAAACATTGTATAAATAAGTGATTACATTGCAATTTAATAGATATTTTCTTGTGTTTCTTTGAAGTTGAAATTGAAATTCTATTGTACTTATGTTTGTTTAGCGAGTTATTTTTGGTTAGGTGTTCGGTTGAACACGCTATTAAACTGCTTTAAACTCACAATTATTTGTATTGATCGTTCCAATGCGATGGCCGCATCTTTGTCTTTATCGATGTGTTTTATGTTTTGCCATGACTCGTCTAAAACTTAATAACAGTGACAGTCCCTCCTGATTTTTTTTTCGGGATTTTGAGTCTTAAACTTAATATTTAGCTGTGCGTCTTGTCTCTCTGTATTGCATATGAAATTGACCCCTTGCCATGAATAAAAACTTGCGGACGGTAGCACTAATATTCAGAAATTTAGTATATTTATCATTGGTGATCATTGCCGTTATTGCTTATTTTTCCTGTTTTTGTATGTATATTGATTCCACAACGTTTCGTTTTCTCTTCATTTGATTGATATTTTTATTTCATTTAAGACTAGTGCTTCAAATTTTATTTTAAGTTTATTGTTTATTATACAAGTTTAAGCAACCAATATGAATGTAATGTTGTTGTTTTTAAATAAAACAACCTGCTGGATAAAATATCTTGTTCTTAGATCTGAGCATTAACTTTTTCAATATTGACATCTGTTTTGATTTGTTTATGAATTCTGCTATTATATTCTCAAAAGTATAATATGTGTTTATCCAATTACTAACATTAATTCAGGTTATCTTACATTCATAGACAATGCTTTCTTTTGGTTTATACTATAATTATAATTATAAAATATGTATTTGTCGTTTATTTTCTGTGTACGTGGACACAACAATATGGTATGGTATTCGGGAAGTTAATTGTTACATACACAATGTCTCACGATTCCACTTTAGATATTTGTTGGGAATTAAACAATATATTTGATTCATATAAATCATATTATGCTTAACTGTCTACGGATTCATTTCTGTCTTGTATGCTACAAAGATGTCGTTTATGTATATATCTGATGCTCGTATATGAGTATATTTCCTAAAGTAAAACGAGAAAATTGCACATCTATCGGAAATGAGTAGATTATGGTTACTTACATGTTGTTTGGATTGCAAACGCTGAATGAACATAATTAATTCATATTCTAACTTACTATACAATAAGCATCCCCTACTTTCATTTAAATAAATTATAGGGTTTAAAACTTTAAGCGGAATATTTATATTTAGTACTGGTAAAGTCACGAGGGGATCAAACCTCTGGCTACTTGTTTTTTTTTATCGCAATAACATTTTTTTACAGACCAATAACTCATTTAATGCAGTTTATGCTTACCAGAACAGGACAGAACAGTACTTTATTCGTTTTCACAGGTTACAAAACAGTGACATTTTGTAATAACATGTGAGCTTATTTATCAGAGAATTAAACACATATCAAACAAACAGTAGTATGTACGATTTCACAAATATCAAACACACAGTAGTGTATACGATAAATCATAGAAGATCATGTGGTAAAGTGGTTGTTATGTGAAGAGTATCAAGTAGAGGGTCAGTAACGAAATGGTTATTACCATTCTGAGTAAAGCTTACAAGGGGTCTTTTGCAATAGTGCAAGTGGACTTTTAAGTATTGATTTAGACACACAAACAAACAAGACATTCAATAACAGTTTGTGCTACATCATTTGTAACGATAAGACGTACCATAAAGGGAATCTTTCCACGAGATGTATCGAACAATATAATAGATAATGTTCTCAAACATACAACTTTCTTTCAACTTAATTTGAGCGGACTAAAGAAGATGCAGTTCATAAACATCTATGGCCTTTCATATAGGATTATTATTCCGCCGTTTTTTCCAAATTCATCGATAGTTATGGTATATTTCAAACGTAGCAATATCGTAAAAATGTTTCGGCAAAGACTGTGATACCAACGTACAAGTGTATTTTCAACGTACAAGTGTCATTGTTTTTAGCTCGATATTTATTTTATTTTCACTTGTGCTTTCATAATTTTAAACTACGGAAAGGCATTTTACTTATAAGTTTAGTATAAAGCAAGAAACATGTTAAATTATGAGAATAGAAACGTTCCGACCTTGATTCAAAATAAATGCAGCAAAATCCGCAAGCATTACTTTAACTTAACCAATTGCTATACGATTGAATTGATAAAACATGGACGAACATATTGATAATAAGTGTGACTGTATAAATCAAATGTGACCGATAACCTACAGTTGTTTTGACATAACAATAGGGCCGGTTATTATTATAATTGTTAGACGATATCAATGTTATTATATTATATAAGTTTGCTTAAAAGCTGAATATGAATTTTAGTTTTAAAAATCTTCTTAAATACAAATTTGAATATCCTACTTCAAAGACTATTGTACTATATTTCAGTATCTTAATCGATAGTGCGCATGCGTAAAGCCGCGTTTGGTGTACTTTTCATGCATAGCGTGTTTCCTACTACTTCTTCTTATTATCCCGCGCCCGTCAAAGAAGTGTCGATGGGGACCACTCTTTTACTGTTATTTATATAAATATTAATGAAGAGTTTATCAAACAAAAGAGACATCCATGTCAACAAACCTTTGAATGTCATACTATTTTTTTAAAGATAATTTTTATAATATAATATCGCATTTACCGCATACCCATATATTAACGCGTGATTATATTTATAGATGATTGGAAAGTTACCAAGTAGAGAACAACTAGCGGTATCTTGTGAAGATTATGCATGATTATTCTCCCTATCTGATAGATAACATTATTACAATAATGTTACACATATTATCAAACTCGCATAATGCCCTAATCTCCAAAGTGAATTAGTTCGGCGATGAAGGTAAGTTTCGATTTATTTACTAGATGCCGGTTTGTAAACATAAAATTAGGGTATGCATACATATAAATAGCATCGATGTATTTAGACAAAACCGTAAAACTCTTCAGAAACAAATTGTGGGTAGATTGATAGTGCAATAACTATAACTTTCTCTACAGTGTTCTACAGTGTTCGGAGTTATTGGCCTTGGTATTTTCCTTGTGCAGAGCCCAGTTAAATTGTGCAATTGAACCGGATCACATCTAATTATTCAAGGGATTCAATTTTTACATAAAATTCAGTTACAGGACTATGAGAGGAAGGGCGGAGTAGAAACACCATAACTCTTTGTAAGATATTTATAGAGAAATGCCCCTTTATTTAATTATTTAAGTTTTTTATGCGAAACAAAAATGTGCGTATAACATTAATGGTAATGCAACTACATCTATCAATAGCAGAAACTGATATTTCTGTTGTTCAATAAATACATGAAACGTGTCTGTTGTTTCCAAATTTGGGGGTTAAGCATGCATTGTTTGGTCAAAACAACACTTAGTTGTACTGGTGATTGTATTTAATGTCATGTTCAGTGCCAGACAGCCAATCATCGTCGCAAACAATGTCATCTATTCTTCTTGATCAACTTACGGAAAAATAGCTTGAAACTGTGCACTCACAAACACATTATATTTGTTTCTGTGTCAAGGTAACGCGGAAAGTAAACCCAGCGTAACGTGGCGGTATAACAAAGTTCCATAGATGTGCTGTTCGTTTTTTACCTGTTTAATGCTTTATATAATAGCGGAATGTACTGTATACCATGGATGTCGATAGTATATTTTTAACCTATTTATTTTTATCTAGATTGCATAGAAAGCCTCAGCTTATTAAACACGCTCTCGAGTCCATTTCCTGGGCCTATAACCAGTACTTGGTGTCTGTGGGGGCGATCTAAAGAACGCTCTCACATCAGAGATCGAACCCGTGTCCTTCCGCTCGCTAGGCGGACACCTTATGCATCACGCCACGGCGACCTGAATCGTCGACAGTTATTTTCAATTGGCATTTTCTTAATCGATTTGATACAATACGTGTTTGTATCTTGAAACTAACAGATACAAAATAAGAATGCAACATTTTATATTTTTGGTTGAGTGTTTCGGTAAAGTGTTGTTTGTGTTCAATTTGAAGTCATCACATTTTATTTAAATGCTTAAGTATTTTTTTAGAATTGTAGTGAAAGCAACATGCAGTTTAACAAATCTTGCTTTCAACTTTTCAGATAAACAATATACAAATCGTTTTATCTTGTCTTATAACGGTCACTGTTGTGCAGTCCGTTGTATTCCTGACTATCACCATATATTGGTCAAGATTCCGGAATGCCAACAACGTCCCCAAGACGTCCCAACTGTGCGCGGATTGTAAGGACCTCGTACCTGAATATGACAACAGTGGTATTATCAGTCAAGTTGAACAGTTCCGAACATATCCTAGCTTGCAATGCTGTGGAGGCACGGAAGATTTTCTTCGTTTGGCTTCTCAAAAGGTTAGGAAAACAGGGCATTAATCAGTAGATTCATTTGTTAGTTCGACAACAGACAAGAGAATAAAATTTCACGTTTCACGCAGTCCCTACAGCTTAATCATGTTATAACTAGTATTTGTTTTGCATTATATTTAATATAAATAAGATACTTGACAACATTTTTATATGTCGTTATTAGGTAATACCTTTTGTACCGAAATGTTTTGAATTTTAATAGGTAACAAAGGATACTTTCTACAGCCGCATACGATATAGTAAGTGATTATAATTAACCTAAGTTATGTTACTTGTTTGTTAATTTATTTATCCATATAATGATTATTCAAAATATAATATTTTCTTATGTGAAATTATTGTTTATCTTATAAAATTTAAATCAAATCACTCGCACTCATTTTTTATAATAGTCAGTTCGATACATTTGAAAAAAAAAACAACAAAAAAACTCTCAATCAACAATTTTCCGTTTTATTTCATACCAAACTGTTTTCAGTGGTAACCGAGTCTGTGTATAGCATGTGTGACTCAGACGTAGATCAGACACCCTACGTACAGGCTGTAGGGATAAGAGGATACAAACCTATTGGAGGTAGGATGCAGCAAAAAAAAACTGTGCATGTTTATTTGTTAATGTTGTTGATAATATCTGCAATTTTTTTCAAACATATAGATATGTGTTTATACATTTAACATACACTTCCAACTTGACGTTTAGAATGACGCAAATGATTAACATTACTAAGATTCAGTTCAATTTTGTAAAAGGTGTGTATATACATTTCATATTCCCCTTTCGAATCGATAATTTACATACAAGGCAAGTTACTTCTTTGTATCGTGCTTATTTGTTCAATTTAGCCCTGAATCTACTTCTATGGAACGAGAACCGTAAGACGGTGACGCAGCCAAGCATTCATCGCATCACACACTTGCATGAAGAGGGTGAAATATTCATCCGACGAGCTGGTTTGTACACAGTGTCAAGCCGACTTTTCCTTCAAGCCAACGTTACGACGCTTGATGGGATATTTTCACACTATATATACGTCTTATCGCATAAATACGGGTCTTGGCGAATGCTGACTGAACGCAAAATGTTGCTGGGTGAGCACACAAAATTCAGCATGATAAACGCAGTCTTTAAACTGGATCTTCATGATAGACTCTCTGTTGCCGTAACAGACATGAAAAACATTGATACAAACAGCGATGATAATGTGTTTTCAGTCCATTTTGCCTAACTGTTACATGTCGAGCCGCGCCTTAATGTAGTAAGTGCGGAAATATAACCACCATTCTCACTCTAACCAGGCATATAATCCATTCACATACATGACAGTATAACACCTTCATGAGTTTGGACTCATCTGATCACTTAAAACTTATTTGTGAGCTCAAGCCTTATCAAGTTGGAAAGAGCACATATCAGGTCAGGAGTTTGCTCGTTTATATTCAGATAATTCAATATACATCTATTGTAAATCATTGTAAATAAGAATATAAATTCTCTGCATAAGCGGTAGCATTCGTATACGTTTATTGAAATGGTATGTACCGTTTGTTTATCTTTATCCTTTAAAAGGTAAAATGCTTTTGCTTGCTGGTTTGCATCTTATAAATGAAATTTTAATTAGCAATTAAATTGAAATGTGTTCTCTATTATTTCTGTTCGATATCAATTGTAGTGAATCCAGGTAAATTTTAAGACTCTGAAATGTTTAGTAAATAACACCAGGTTCGTGGAATTTAACCTCAAATGCTGAGCTTTGACTAGTCCAAAGCAGTGACACCAGTATTATATATTGTCGTTTGTAATATGTTTTGTGTCATATTGGGTGGAAATCGGTTCATATCCATAAATTACGAACCACATGTTACAGTAGGTCTTCTCTCCTCTGAGAGCAGCTGAAGTTTTATTTTACTTATATTTGTTAGTTTAGTTTTTTTTATTCAATAAAGTTTATACCTGCCATTATGTTTTTGCAATGAACTTTCTGTGGCTTGAGTAACCTTGAAGATGACTTGCAAATGTACGTTTGCGAATTCCGCTAAAAACCTGTTTGTACTAGCATAAAAAAAACAACAAAACAAATTTAATAAAAAAACTTTTGTTTGAATGACAGTTTACCTTGTAATGTATTTAAAAAATACATGACTATAAATATTATAAGGTTGTTATTAGAGAATATGTACCCATGTCGTCCTCAGCTATTTATCGAAAGACCAAAACAATTACTACTACCATGCAGCCAACAAAATGGTCTCTGCAACCAAGTTAAAGAAGTATTAACATTTAAAAAACCGTGTCGACTTCTGATTAATTTACTGGTATTCACTCTTGAAAGACAGTGTTAGATAATTTCATTATATTTTTAAATGAAATGCCGCGTAATTGTGTCTGGAACCTCGCATACAAATGTTAGCTGATAATGCTTTTCATACACACAGACGAAAGTAGACGTTTTCGGACAACATGTACACATGTTAACGTAAATGTCCATGTTTGTATTGGTTTTAATACGTTGAAAAATGATGTCATCGTTTTCGCGCGATTTCTTTTACTTAATTTCTTTTGTATTCGCCATGAGCAAAATGATTTTATAGTTTAAGGCGAAAATAAACGATACACCGTTACACCAACTGGGCAGCGAAATGAAAACGAGACGCAAATGTCATCGTATAGTTGTTGAATTTAAAATGTTAAAACATCTAAGGTCGTATGTGTAATGTAGTTAAAATAATAACTTTTGTAGTCGGTGTTTATGCAAATTACAATTATATTTAATATCTACGTGGAAGTTGCTTCTAAATTATTAAAATATGAGACTGTTATCAAGGTAAAAGTATATATATATATATATATATATATATATATATATATATATATATATATATATATATATATATATATATATATATATATATATATATATATATATATGTCATTTAAAAACCGCTGACACTTGTCTGGTTTTATTTACGAATGCATGTTTCGTTTTTATTTATCATCTAATAATATTATATCTTTTAATTCAGAACCTAACAAAATATAAATATAGATATTTAACTATTTTTATATCGATTGTCATGAAAAGTTTAACTATTATAATTCAATTTTATATCAATATGTTTCCCGATATGCTTATTTAGAAAGTAATTTTATTACATCGCGGATGGTATAAACAAAGTCACAACTTGAATTAAAAATATTATCAACAACTTTAAAACATTAATAAATCACAAAAAATATTATACGTCTGATTGTTATCTAATAATCAATTGTGTGAAGTCGATAGTATGCCAGAGAACTGATTCTTATAGAAAAAAACAGTGTTAAGTTTAAGAGATAAGATGATTTATCAAAAGTCATCATAATCTAAATGTTGTAATACAGACTAACATAAAAACTGAACTCTGAGGATTGCACCGTATAATTGCATAGTTACTCAATGCAAGTAAAAAAAAAAACATCGTTAGAGGGTTTGTCAAAATGAAGTTTTCATATTCATACAAAGACTTATCCTCCCGAAATAAATTAACAAGAGGCAATGGAGATAAGAGAAAACAAAATCGGCAATATTCTTATATAAAACAGCTAGATATGGGATATTGTATGTAATATTTTCGATTTCAAATGTACATGTACTCATCGATGCATGTAAGTTTATTTTATAATATTTCAGTTACTTAAGTAGAAGTTGTATAAGGTAATGTCATGATTATTCAAAATGCATTCTAACACAACACGTGTTTGTTTCTATAAAAAATCATGATGGAAAAAGAGTGTGTGGAAAATTCAGTAATTATTAACAATAGATTATATTGTAAAAGTGACTCTGATTTTTTACATAGTGAAATGTAAACTATAATTGATATTTTATACGCACTAGAAACAATTTATGGCTTTTGCATTAATGAGCCACTAAGACTAACATATATGAATCAATCAGACGTTAACAAAATATGATTTTTTATTTAAAAAAAACATTATTGAAAATTGCAATATATGTTCCATTTCATTCTACTAGCTCTTATCGAAACTTTTGCACTTCAATGTCAACGATATTTGATATTAAATGAGCACTATAAACAATGTATGGTTTCTTTATACATGGTCCATTTACATGATCATCCTTATCGATCATACAAGATTGAAAAACTAAATTTGTGTCCCCTCTCATTCTGCTCGCTCTTATCACAAAAATATAATTGAAAGGTCGTGAGAATGTATTTCATAGATACAATGATGAGTTATACAAATTACAATTGTATTACATAGTTTAAATATTTAAATGCTACCAAAATTGTGAAAGAATCGCAATATAAGTTATGTGTTTATATATGCATTCCTCTATTGTGATCAAATCCCAATGCACGTTTATTCTGAAAGTGAGCCATTTGACAATATTTTTTGTGGCTTTTTCGATAATTCAACTACATAAAATTATTATAAGTTTTGATAATTAAAATCTATGATTTTTGTATTAATCTGAATAAGACATGCGATTGTGGCTCGAGAAAAAATTCTAAGCAATACGGAGACAGCCTTATGTGAGAATGTCCAATTCTTATCGAATTCTATGTAATTAAAGGGTTTATGTCGAAATTCCCACTGTGCAAAAAGGCCTTTACTTACGCGTATGTACACATCTTACATCTTACATCAACGGACGGAGCTTTAGGCAGTCTCCACTAAATGATTTTTCACACAACCTTCTGAGTCAAGTTATTTGAGTTTTAATATAGCCTTTAATTTAGGATGTGTATTTCATAACTAGCAAAACACATCTGATACCTAAACATCGAAAATGTTTGGTGCTTGCTTGCTTGCTTATTCGTCGGAACTTCTTTCTTATTCTGCATGTCCGACGGTTTATACCTGACTTGGCTTTTCTGTAAGTATGACGTCAAAAGCGCGCGTATAAAAGTGCAGCGGGGAATGATATAGATGATGAACTATTCAACAAATACACTTTATGAGCAATAATTGGGCGAGTTCACGTACACAAATGTAAATATACATAGTAACATACGTATTGATGCATATACATAACAAACCCACACACAAAGGGGTAATTAAATATGATGATACTTAAATCAATATAAACTAATAATTGTAAATAATACGGTATTTTAGAACTTTTCTTTTTTCGTCGTTTGTGGGTGGCGGTAATTTTAAAACATTGTTCTTTGTCTGAATTAGAAATGTACCGGGATCGTTTTAAAGTTGTATTTTAGTAATATTTTTTTTTAAAAATGTTTAACATGAGAGATTAAGCCATGCATGTTACACACATAATTACGGATTATTCCTGATAAATATGGCTACATGTGTATATTTTTGTTAAAAATTCCAGGCTTAGTGTGACGTTGGGCTAGCCATCAAACCGCTTAAAGCAACCAATTCTCCGGATCCTGCAATGCGATGCTCCCAGCTAAAAATCAATTCATGGATTTATACAATTCGTCGATAATGAAATAAAATTATTTTGTCCTTGCCACGAACATTTGCGATCGATACACTATAGATAAAAAGCAAAAGAAAACAGGTCCCAGTGCAAGCTTAAAAGTAAACCAAAATGTTGTGTATTGCAAAACATGTAAAAATTAAATAACAACCGAGATGCCTCCTTCGAACATATGTTTTTAGAAAATAAATTAAGACATTCTACACATCGAACTTATAAACATCATATTAAACAAATGATATGAATATATGCAACATTATTTTTTTAAGTAGATTCCGGGAAGATGATTTATCAGTTTGAATTAGTATTCACTTTAATGACAAGCATATTTTGCACGTATGTTATATGAACTTTTTTGTTATGTTATCATATTGCACATATAATAGCACAAATATAGCAATGTGCATGTACGTAAAAGTCATCCAGCAGTTACACAATAAGCTTGCATAAATCGTGTCTTGTGGACATCATACGAAATAAAAGCGGTAAAATAGACGCAATTTTGTAGCTATTAATGCTTTTTGTACACGACATAGCTGCTTAATCATCTGGAGCTAACCCAGTAAGTCAACATATAAGCGTATCGAGCTTATTATTGTATATTCAAGTCGCACCGAGAGTATTCAAACATAACCTCAGTAAATGTATTTCTCACATATTACGAAACTCATTTAAATTAAATTAAATTTTACTCATATAAGTTCTGAATTAAAAACATTCGGTTGGATTTTAATGACAAGAGAAGCGATAGAATTTCATTTTTGTCAATTTTAATTATCAACATGCACCGTATTTTAACAATAAATAACAATATCATGGCAACATAACTTGTTTGGGGATTGATCGTGAAACACATTAAACGACCCACTTTTCCTTATCTCTGATCCAAGTAAAAAAGTTTTTACTTTCTTGCATAAGTACATGAAATTGATGCTGTGAACCACCTAACCCAGTATAATATTGTGTAAATTACCCGCCGTGATGTATCAATTATACATTAGCAAATGGCAAAAACAAAAACGATAACACAGCAATAATCTCTATGTAAACTCACCGTAGTAGTTACCTCCCATGCGGACTATGGTAGCGGGCTATTCTAGGAACAAGCTAAATCTCTACGCGTAGGGTGGTGTACTTATTTATACTACATGTTATGGTATGTCTTCTTTACTTTATCTCAACGATACTATAATAATCTAATTAACCCCATCTTGATATCCATATTTGCTCATGTTCTTGATAGTGGCGGTCTAGCTTGAGTGCAATATGTGTTTAAGATTGCAACTAACGTTCTTACTGATAGTCAATGCGAGTATGTATATTATATCACGTTTAATATTAAGTCTAACGTTGGACATTAATTATGATATAATAGACGGTAAGTCATTTGAGATGTTACATACTACTGTTTAAGGTAAATTTAGGTAGGTAATTAAATCAACTATTCTACACGTAAGTTTTATGTTCGCCTCCCTCTGCCCAAAGGTAAACTTCTAGACTTCTTCACTGCGCGAAATTACATAATTCATACAAGTCAATATTTGACTGCGCAAGGTGCTTGCATTAACTGCTTTATTATGTAAATGCTTAACTGCTTAATGTATTGTTTCGTAAAATACACGCGAAAAAATAGTTCATATACCGCATAAAGACCACATTGAACACTATTCTTAATACTTAAAATTGTATTGCAGTTTATATATTCATTTAGGTGCCCAATCAGTGACCCTGTCTGCAGATACGACTGACGTCTCAGCTGGCTCAATACATCTTACTTGTAACCATGGCAAACACTTAAACGCCTCGTGGTGGCGAAATGGCGAAATAGTGCTGGCAGCGAAAGTCACCGGAGGAGGATGCACGTTTAGCCCCACTGTGGTTCCCGCTTATCTGGCCGACTGTGCGTGTACAAACACAGAACACACATGTACACTTCAGTCCTTGTCAAGGTCTAACGTGGGGGACCAATGGGCGTGCTCTGTTAGAACGTTGATTGGTGCTATTCAAAAAAGTAACATTCTGATATTGACAGGTATCTATGACAACGTAGTTCGTTATATATGTATACAGTATGAAAATTAAAAAATGTATTTGTTAACATCCAGATAGTGCAACATTTATTTGCCAATTCATTTTAAATTGTAAATTAAAATAATATTTGTTAACAGCCAGAAGAAACGATGCCTTAATAACAGAGATTGCTTGTTCGCTTGGTGGCGCTGTTGGTGGAATAATAATTATTGTTATTGTAGTCATCATAATGAAGCGTAGAAAACATGGTAGGTACCTTCCAATGTACTCGAATTATACACTATGTGCATTTGTGGCATAATGCTTGCTAAACAGGTCGAAATATAACTCAGATAAACTTTGATCACAGAAATTAAAATATTCTGACAGTACTTAATAATTTGTATTGTCTTTTTTTAGCGGGATAATAATTATCTTATACTGATATTTTAGGTTATTCAAAGATGATCGACAAGTGAGTATAAGCCTTTAATTGTTTTATAATGTTGATAAAAAACATTACCGAAACAATATTTATGTTGCCTTTTTCGTTAAATTTCTTGGTAATATAAGTTCTTTTGTGCAAATTTAAATTTGCCATGTATAGCCTTTATTTATGGGCATAAAGGTATTGATAATTGTGTCTTTGCTTAAGCCCTAAATCGAAGACTGACGGAGATAGTGATCGGAATCGTGGTGAGTGATGGCATTTAAATACAAATAACGTTCTTACCTTGCGCAAAGTTCACAGACCCCGCGAAAACACGTAACATTCACAATAACTATTGACTATTAAGACTTGGGTGTACAAAGTTTTAAATTAATTTTTTAGATAATGACATTGGAAGTGATGCATTATGTGACATTGTGAATTCATCAATAAATAACGACACCATCGACGATCTGAAGTAAATGCATGAAAAGGGAAAATCATCTATTTTGAAAGCCAGACGAACTAAAGCGTTTTAGTCGATAGCTACTGCTCTTACGTTAAGCTTGCTATACAAATGAAGCATACATTTGTTCAGAACATAACTTATTAAATTAGCTGAAATGAAATGAAGTTTAATCCATTAAATACAATTCCTTCGCAGTGACCTCATATGGTTTTTAGAAGGCAAATGTTTTGTGTAGTCATTCTTTATGTCATGCTTACCTCATGAATTGATGTGCTTAATAAATGTGATGCTCCATCGACTTAAGGCTAACACCAAACAAGCCCCACTTAGAATATGTACACTGTGCTTTTGCATAAACCATCAGTATATTTACAAGGAACGTATTACTAATAACAAACAATATTCAAAGATGGGACAAGTTTAAAAGAGAATCGAAATTGTCCTATGAATGTGTACCAGTGATTAAGAGTAAAATGAATTGATAATGTGATTGCCCATACATTTAGTACAAATTGTTGCCCTCAGTGGCACTTTATATATTAATAAACAACATTTACTATGTTGATATATCATGAGAACAGTTATTTTTATCGCAATGCAATATCACACGATATGATGTTGTATCGGTCAAGTCACCTGCTAGAACGTGGTAACGGTATAATAAAATGAATAATAATATTGCGCACCAGGACAGCAATATTGTATTTGGTCAACACAACTGAATACCTCCATTAATTCAAATGCAAAGTATCAATCAAAAACCATTTTTACTTGTTTTTCCATTTAAGTAACAATGGCCTTTACCAATTCACGATAAACACAATCCCAAACTAGGTCTGCATTAAAGATACATACAAATGAAATGAAAGCACAATACTTAAACCCTTATAAAACTTTCTGAGAGGACACTCTTTTCAATATTTTAGTAACACCAATATCCCTAAATGCAATCCCTTGGTATATCAGTCTGAAATCTTCCTACAAACTTATAAATTTGAAGAGTGTTCGTTTGGTGCTTTAATGTTATATTGGTTGTAATTGAATTGTATATCATCATAATTATTTGTATGTTATTTTTGTTTGTTGTACGCCAAAAATAGCAATAAATATATAGTTACGTGGAATGGCGTTACGGGCAATAGGTCAAACTATGAAAATTGTAGAATAATTATTGTTAAGTACTTAATTTCTTAAAGACGGCATATATTGAATTTTCAAAAAATGTGATTTTAGCAGCTCTGGTCGCAATTATATTAGCAAAAATTAATTTCACATAACTTGGCAACTGTTTCGTGTCGGGGATTATTATGAATTTATACAATGCGACCGAAACCACTTAATGCATATAATTTATAAATTATCCGACGCTTATGCCCATTCTAATACAGAACGGAAGTGTGTGTGTGTGTGTGTGTCTATTTGTGATTTAGATATGCATGTTACGATACTATTGTTAAACTTACCTGTAGTATTGTTTTTTAAATACACATGTGTTAAGAGTTGTTTCGTGCTGGCTTCATACTATTATTGTTTTAAAACAGTAGACGTATTGTGTTATAACTACGAATTAATTTATATACTACTTAAAACGTCTAGCGAATCACTTATTCATAGATAATGTTATAATGCCACCCTTTAGTTTTTATTCAAGCAAATATACACATGAAAAGAGTGTGTGTGTTTTATGTAAGAGTTACCGCCGCTAGTCGAAACCTTAATCGTTTGACTTCCAAAGTACATACTAAAACATCAATGCCTTGTTGTCGATTTCACTTGTTTGAATTAGTCTATCATGGTCATTGGGTATACAATTGTCATTGTTATCTAAAACTTAAACTACGATCTACGATAGGTAGTAATCGTTTAGTCCGTCCAAAACAATACGAATTATCCGTTTACAATTCAACTTTTTTTTTAAGTTATTACCAACGAGTAACAAAGCTTCAAAAAAAGTCTGTCTTCTGTCTAAATTGTACGGAAATTAAGTCGTTTAAAATATCACTATTGTCAATATTCTGCAAAACTTCGTTTACAGTTGTCATAATGGTAAGCGTGTGCATTTGTCTTTGTATAATTGAAGTGCTATGAATCCATTTCAGAATTTTCATTTTGAAAAAAAGGTCGTTCGCCGGTCGCGTTTGTCATTATTTAACATATGTACATTTGTAGTACGGTCAAAACGTTTTGTATTGTAGACTTAATAAACAAATATCTCGTCACGGCCTCATGGGGCCCCTTAAAGTCGCGTGGCCAATAGGAAGTTGCCTACACTGCCTAATGGTTAATCCGGGACTGACAGGTGTGGTTCATTTTGACGTGTTCAATAAAAACTAGATTTTATACAATTTTAAAATATAACTTTATAATCGTTGCGGCCAACAAGTTTAGTTGAATAGTAAATATGTTCTGATATCTTTGTTATTACTATTGTTATCCCAATTCGTTGAACCGATTTCTTTATCAAGTTGCTGACACTTGTCAAGTAGTGCACAAAATAACGGATCTTACTGACAGCAAAACATGATTTTACAACAACATGAAGCCAGATGGACGTTTCTTCGGTGACTCTCGATAAACCTATAAAATCGAATCCATTTTCACATTAAATTGTTTGATTATCAGTGACAAAAACGCTAGTTTTCTCCAAATAACGGTCACCGGTCTGCAGCCATACGGTGGCCAATCTTACAAATAAGATTGTAATGAGTTGAGGAAATAATGAGCCTAAGACAATGAAGCTTGGTTTACATTGTCAAGAATTTGTACCACTGAATGTATAAAAACAACATATTATGTCAGATTGAAAATCTTTGAATAATTGCCGGCTCACAATGATGTAAATATACTGAGGATAAACTACGACTTGCAATAGAACATTAACGCCAAAGTATAAATGCCAATGCTCGCATTTATATGCCAAAGTTTAGATATCGTCAAAATGAGGCAACACCGGACATCATAACAAACAAGTATTGTATGCTCACCAAAATTAACCCAACGTCCAACTTTAAAGAAAACGTAAATGATGCATCACTAAAATATTGGAATCTAAACATAGACAAAATGCAAAGCAAAAATTATCATATTAATATTGCGCATATTAAGAATAGGACGGCTAGATCATTGCATGTTTACGTATATTTAAAAAGTGGGAGATGGAAGAACGTTACTTCGTCTGATAAGGCAATGTTCTTTTTAGTGCCTCAAGTGAGTGCTGATGTTTTGTTAAGTAATACAAAACCGTAACAAAAGAAGTAATTGAAAACTAATTAGCGGCTGGCTTATTGATGATGTCATTGTTAGTTGAATTGTTTTACTAATTAGTACAGCGTTATAATTGTTTGTTAAAATGTGCAGTTAAGCTTTCGAGGCGTTTAAATTTTCATTAAAATTCATGGGCACTGATGCGTTTCAATCTCATGTTGCGAGTTAAATTAAAATTGCTGTTTCAACTGTGATGACAATCCGGATGTTAGAACGGAGAAGTACACTGTTTTTGGGACCTACACATAGTTTGTGAAAATAAAACAATACGACAATACATGTAAAATGTGTATATAATAATACATTATATAACTTATTATAATTGATTCTGTTTAGCACTGATTACATCCTTTTAAACTTTTCAAAACATATTTCGATCATGAATTATTGCGATGATAAGATTCTAGATGAAATCACATGATAAATGAATGTCAAATTACCATTTGTGAAAATGGTCCAACAATTAATACTTTGTTTAAAATGAATAAAACATAAAGAATGATAGACATAAGTAAGTGAGCCGTTCAGTACATGGTCTTTTCACAAAGGCATCACGATAGGTTTTTCGGTGCGATATTGCAAATATTCTACATCACCTGAGATCTTATTGTTAAAAAAAAACATTAAAAAAAGCTTGACTGGTGAATAGTGTCTCTTTCAGATAATACATGTATGGTTTGTTTTAACCAATAGCTCTCAATATCCAATGCAATCTTTAACAACGGGTCAATAAGTGTAGTGTCCCTGCTATAGGGTTCAATAACTATAATACATGCGATCCAAAAGTCCAAGAGTAAGATTTATTGTTGACGTTATTTGTTTAAATAAGATTACGATAAACATGTTTATGACTACATCAGAAAGACGGGCACATTTTTCCGAAATGTTTTAATGTTGTCTTTCGTGAACCGTTTATCATAATTTGTGCAATTTGCCTGTTTAAATTATAGTCTGTGTCACGAAAAGAGAAATGTTCAGACCATATTTTCGGATCGGATAATCTTGACGGGAGGTTGTAAAATATCTCAGAGCCATATGAATATAGTACTTAAGGTAAGTTTAAACAACATTGGGTGTTTTAACACAATACTAATAAAAATAATTGATGCCTTAATTGAGACAGAAATTAACTATATAATTAATTCCACTATATAAATACTTTTTCTCTTCATATGCAGTCGTTTATTCTGTATATGTTCATGAGATATGCTTTATTGTGTGACAATCGTGCTATTAAGTGGAATCAAACTCACGCGAAAGGTGATCACGAGTCGACCGGATAGGAACATGATGACCTCCGTTCGTACTTTTTCGTCTTAAAGAATGTTGCATTTTTTGCACTAACGGTTATCCACATTTAATCGATTGATTTGTAATATTGTGATAATGTGGCGAATATTTCGCTTTAATTGTCGATTTAGAAGAGAGAAAATATTGGTATGCGAAACAAAAAAACACAAGAAGAACAATGCGGTGTCGAGCTTCGAGATATATTTCTGATTTTTCACGTTTTAGGTGTTGTAGGTAACGTAGGTGTTGTCATGCATAGTTCATTTTAAAGCCTGTTATCATATCACATAATAGTCTGAGTTGTAACCATACATTTTACTTTGTGGTGACTGAGTTTTGTATTAACTATTATGTCATCTGTAAATTAAGCTTCTAGCTTCACACCCGAGGGCTTGATACGTACCCATGTGTCTTTACCAGTTTTCTGGGATTATAGTTGTATTGTAAGTTATAAATTCTATATTTAAAAGAAGCAGATGTTTAATTAACCACAACTAGCAATCTTGACAATTCTGTGATATTATAAACGAAAGGAAACTTAAGCTTCACCAGCAGGGAGAAATTTTAGTACAGCGTGAGACTGGTTCTTTATTTATTGCAAGGGTTGTAAAACACTAACATTCAAAACAAATGTACACAACACGACAAACACAAACAGCCTTAAACTTCACGCTTAGCGCGGATATTTAATAGAACATAACAATATCTTGCAAGACGGTTACATAACATTCACCTCTGTGTTGGGCTCAGAACGGACTACTGATACGAAAGCGTCTCATTCATGTCAAGATCATTCCAATCGTTCATCATTGAGGTTACAGTATACTAAACAATCTCTTGCACGACGGTTACATTGCATTCACTGCATTGAAGAAAACCATCTCATACCATGATATCTTATATCAGTCTTAAATAATTATTATAAAATTGATATGTTTTTTTATGTTAAGAAACCAACATACATAAATACGTCGAAGCAATGCCTAACGTCACTCAATAAAAATGTGTACAATTGTTTACATTTGTGAAGTGCGTGGAATGATTCCATCTGTGTAAATGGGCAATAAAATAGTTCCAAAGAGTTGCATTAAAACTCACAAGTTTTTGCACGATTTATCGTAAATTTTAAAGTCATATTTCTTAATTTAATGCATGCGATCTTAAATATCCACTCAAATATACATTGAATGCGTTTGTATCTACGATAAGTCGAGTACAACGTAGTGCCTTGGCACAATTCCGCTGTGGTGTTGCACCTCTTCGTATAGAAACAGGACGGTATGAAGGTGTACCAGAAAATGAACGATATTGTTTTATCTGTTAGACTCGTGTCGAAAGTGAAGAACATGCCCTAATGATGTGTCCGCTATATGAAAATATAAGATCCAATTTAACAGAAAGTGCTCTGTTGGTAAACCCAAATTTCAACGCAATAAACCCAAGAGAGAAAATGAAATTCTTGCTGTCAGATGACCGCATCATTAAACTCAGTGCCAGAGCCTGTCATGACATCTTAATAAAGAGACGCAACCACATGTATATATAATCCATTTAATGTGTGCGCATAGTCAATTGCGTATCAAATAATAATACATTTGTACTTCGTAAGTACAAAACTGTTTATAATGTACAAATTGAAATTTTCTCTTACTGTATTGTTCGATGATATATTGTCGTGAAGAACACGAGAATTATTACTGTATTGCCGTTTTGTTTGTTTTGTTTACGTTTCTTTTGTGTCATTACTTTGAAGGAACAACGTTTTTCACGATTTTTGTTATCCTTACATGTTTTCCACGTGCATTTGCCTTTTGTTACGGCGGAGTATATTAATTTATCAAATAATAATTATTAAGTTTTGGCGGGGAATGTATTTTCCCGCCTACATTACGTCTTAATATGTAGCGGAGTATATTCAGTGTTACTGTTTTGTTGCTGTTTTGATACACCAATTGTGGCGGAGACAGTGAATGTATATAAAGGCGGTTTACCACGCTGTTAACGAGTCTTTTTTTTCTATGAAATTAATGGATAAATAATATTTGAAACGTTTGAAAAAAATAAAATAGATTTAAACAAATAGAATGTGTTATTATTATAAAAACAAGGAAACAACTACGATGTGTCAGATTAAAATAAATATCCAATAATTCAGTCTTGGAAAAATAAAGGAAAATAATCTGCGACATTGTTTGGTGCCGGAACCCGGGAATTACTGGGACAAAAAGTGAACTGTGGACGTGTGTGACAGTCAACAAGAAAGAAAAAACTGTGAGTACATAAACTGAGTAGGAAAACAACAAAATGGCGAGTCTTTCAAGTTTAAAAGGTATAAGGACTCGATATTAAAATATATAAAAAACTAAGATAGATAAGGCTTAATCTTGAATTGTGATTTTAAATCAGTGGATGTGAAACAAATAGAAAAAGACGCAGTAATGTGTGTATCTGTGTTAAGAAAGTTTTGTGAAAAACTTGAGAACCAAAGGGACAAATTGGTGGAGTTTATTGGCGACAAAGATCGAGTATTCATTGATTTAATGCTAGATGAAGATTGCCACTTAATGCTTGACACTTAATGGTGCATTGGTGGATTAGAACAAGTTATTAGAGAAAGTGAAGAGAGATTATCAAAAGCAGCGTCTGAAAGTGAGAATATGTTAGAAATGCAATATAACGTGCAGAAAATGATGTTATTTCAAGTACAGCAGCATAGAGAATTCTTTGAACGACAAGAACAACGAGAGACAACTGCTGTGAAGTCTGTGAAATTGCCAAAACTAGAATTACATTCATATGGAGGTGAAAAGCTAAAGTGGACAGAATTTTGGGACGCCTTTGAATGCCCCATACGTGTCAACAGCAAACTATCGCCAATAGAAAAGTTCAACTATTTCAACAGCAAGCTGTTTGGAGAAGCTAAGCGTGCGATATCAGGACTTTTCTGATACAATTGAAAGGCATCTCCGCCGCTTAGACGTACTCAAGGAAAACATTGATCAAAACATATTTTTTTCCGTCATTCGTTCCAAATTATCAAATGAGGTACTGTTTCAGTTGCAGCTTTTGAAGGGCATAAATAACGAGTGGGCAATACCTGTTCTTCGTAAACACCTAAGAGAGTATGTTATTGCGAGAGAGAAATCCGAAATAAAACAAGTAAATGTAGATCCAAAAAAGCAAAAGAACTTAAAATCACCAGTTCGAAATAAAGCGCCGCTACAGAACAAGAGTGGCCTTATAAGACCTACAACTGAAGGACTTGTTGCCAACGCCGCTCAATTTAAATCAAGAACAACAAGGTACGCTGACCAATTTCGATATTGTGAACAAAGGCTTTGGAGCGACGAGTGTCAACAATATCACACTATACTGGACCTGAAGAAACAACTGAAAGGGTCATGTTATATATGCCTGAAATTCGGGCACAAAACCAGTGAGTGCAAACGAAACAAAGTGTGTGTTCATTGTGGAAAGAAAAATGATCACCATAGAAGTCTCTGTCCAACAAAATTCAAAAATGATGAAAAACATGAGAGTGCTGTTTTCTCAAAAGAAGTTTTTGTTCCTCCAGAATATACAGACAACGCAATACACAATAAACAAGGAAAAGAAAATGTTTTAGTATCATCGTGTGAACAAACAAACAGCAAAAGCACAAATCTGCAATCCTAAATCTTCGAAGGAACAGAAAGTTCGACTTCTCCTGGATTGTGGATCAAAACGGACATACGTCACCGAGAGACTAGCAGCTCAATTGGGTCTTCAAAAAGGAAAAGAAGAAGAAATTAAGCTAGTGACATTTGGCTGCAGCAAACCAAAAGTAATAAAGACCCCTTCGACAGAATTACGTATCAAGCTTAAAGGTGGAAAATACCTTAATCTCACAGCAAACATTGTGCCAAGCATTACCGGTACGATTCAGCGTAAGCCGATTACGTTTAATAAGACACTTCAAGGATCTTGTGCAGCATTTTGAACTATCAGATACTTTTCCAACTGAAAGGGAAACATCTTCAATAGAATTACTAATTGGAAACGATAATTACTTGGATGTAGTTCTCAGTCAAAGATTTCATGTGCATAATGGACTTTACTTGCTAGGGTCAAAATTAGGATGGCTACTTACTGGTCGTTCCAGTGAGCGTGACACAAATACCAATGATACAAATATGCTGATATTAACGTATGGTGACACAGGCTCAAAAACACACGTGTTCTCATCGATTGATTCGTGTTTACAAACAAAGCCAAATATTGAGGATTTTTGGAATATCGAGTCAATTGGAGTGACGGACAAAGATGAAGACACAGATGATCAAGTTGCGATGAAAAAATTCCAAGAAACCCTAATATTTAAGGACGGTAGTTACGAAGTAACCTGGCCATGGATTGACGAACACCCTGATTTGCCTGTGAATCGAGAGCTTGCTATTGGTCGTTTGCGATCGATTCTGAATCGGATGAAGAATAAACCCGATACGATGGAAAACTATCATAATATTATTCAAGATCAACTCAAGAACGGTATAATTGAGCCAGTAGCTGACGAAGTTAAGGACAGTGTGAAACACTATATACCACATCACCCAGTTTTGACACCTCAGTAATCAACGAAATTGGGAATTGTATACGACGCCTCTGCCAAAACAAGTTCAAACAATAAGTCTTTAAACGAGTGCTTGTATAGAGGTCCTGTTTTATTAAACGATTTGTGCAGCATTCTACTGAGATTCCGTCTTCATAAAATAGCCGTTGTAGCAGATATTGAGAAAGCATTTCTGCAAATAGGACTTAGAAAAGATCAACGAGATGTCACCCGTTTAATGTGGCTAAAAGACCCAAGATACCCGATTGTGAGCTGTGACAATATACAGGAATATCGGTTTCGCCGCGTTCCATTTGGCATCATATCTTCACCATTTCTTTTAGGAGCTACGCTAAAATGCCATTTGGAATCATACAAAGGCGAAATAGCCAACAAATTACAGCGTTATATATACGTTGACAATCTAATAACCGGAAGTGATTCTGAAGAAGGCGTGATGAACCTATAACCAAGCCAAACACATGTTTAACGAAGCGTCAATGAACCTTCGATCATGGATTTCAAACAGTGAAGCTGTCAACAATTACATGCAATGTGAAGATTTAACCAAAAGATCAACTGAACAAGTTCTTGGTCATGTATGGAATGTTGAAACAGACACACTATCAATTTGCACAAACGTCAAGGGTCATAAAACAAGCGCTATCACCAAAAGGAACGTCCTAGTTCAAATAGCCTCTGTGTTTGGTCCGTTAGGTCTATTTTCACCAGTGACAGTGCAGGGAAAAATAATGCTCCAACACTTGTGGAAAAAACATAATGATTGGGATCAATGGTTGGATGCAGTAGACGAACGCATATGGAAGTCAATAGAATCAGACATTGAACATATTCACCAAATTGAAGTGCCGCGTTACATTGGACTGTTAGACGTATGTGAATCAGTTACGCGAACATTACTTTGCTTTTGTGACGCCTCCGTCAACGCTTATGCTTGTGCGATATACCTACACGAAACTAATGGATATAATGTGTGTTAAGGTGGATGTTGTGTTTTCCAAAACAAGAATTTGTCCAATCAAACAACTGACAATTCCAAAGCTAGAGCTGATGGCGATTTTAATTGGAGTACGTTGTCTCCAATTCGTAAAAACAAACATGTTTACAAATATACAATACATGTATTTGTGGTCAGATTCTCAGTGTACATTGAAATGGACAGATTCGAGCAAGAAACTACCAACATTCGTAAAAAAATAGAGTAAAAGAAATCAGAGAATACACAGATATAGAGTTTAGATATGTTGCAAGTAACGACAATCCAGCCGATGTTGCAAGTCGTGGATCATCGGCTGAGAGACTGAAAAATAATGCAATGTGGTGGAATGGTCCAAAGTGGCTACAAATCCAAAACAAGATTGTCCAAATGGCAAGATTGACATCGATTCGTATGACGATGAACAAGATTTCAATAAAACGGACAAAAGCGAAATTCAATGCAGTGACTATATCGTACCACAAGAGGGTGACACTCCGTTAGGCATTAATATTGAACAATTTTCATCAATCAACACGTTATTACGAATAACATCACTAGCATTACGTTTCATCAAAAAAACTAAAAAGAGTTCCTATTGACAATGTACCTATCACAAGTGAAGAAATTAAACAATCAGAAACAATGTGGTTGACACAAATTCAAAAGAAGAATTTTACAGAAGTGTTCTATGATATACATAACAACAATAAGCGCAATAAATTGCAGAAGCAGCTCGGAGTTTACATTGATGAAGTAGGTCTTCTTCGCTGCAAAGGTCGACTAGAAAACGCTAACCTTAGCGCAGCAACCAAGTTTTCAATATTACTTCCAAAACATGACAAATTTACTCATTTAATCATAGAACGGACGCACGAAAAGCTACTTCATAGTGGTGTATCACAAACCTTGTGTGAGATTCGTCAACGATTTTTGATACCTAGTGGCCGTGCAATTGTGAGAAAGGTTTTGAAGAAATGTTTGATTTGCCGACGCTACGAAGGAGGCGCATATAAGATGCCCCCTATGGCTCCTTTTCCAAAAGGACGTGTACATGAAGCAAGTCCTTTCACCCGTATTGGTTTGGATTATTTCGGTCCCATGTACATAAAATGTGTCGATCGATCGCAAAAAGTGTGGGTATGTTTATTTACATGCTTAGTAACGCGAGCTGTACATTTGGAGATTATGGAAGACATGACATCACAAGAGTTCCTGTTAGGTCTCCGGCGTTTTATTGCAGTTCGCGGAACTCCTAAAGAAATCATAAGCGACAATGCCTCTCAATTCAAACTATCCAGTGAAACAATGAACATGATTTGGAAACGTGTCTTGCAGAGTGACGATGTGGAAAATTATGCTTCTTGTTCAAACATAAAATGGGTATTCATTATAGATTTGGCTCCATGGATGGGCGTTTTTTACGAAAGGAAAAAAGATGTTGACGTATGTTGAATTGCTAACTTATCTGAAAGAGGTAGAAGCGGTTTTGAATTCAAGACCTCTGTTGTACGTCAGCGAAGATATTAATTCAAGCGTTACGTTAACACCGAATTGTTTTTTTACTTTGAATCTAAAAACAGGAATCCCAGAAAATGACTCATGTCAACGAGATCCAAGTTTCAATCCATACGAAAGTTCGGTAGATCGCCTATTAAAAACGTGTGAAAATGGACAAAAACAATTAAATACGTTTTGGAAATTGTGGCGCGAAGATTATTTAACCAGTCTTCGATAAAGAACTCAAAGCAAACTAAAAACAAGTCGTGTTCAGTCAATATTTACACCGAGTGTGGGTGATATTGTACTGATTAAAGACAATCTGCCAAGAGGATGTTGGCAAATGGGACGCATCCAGTCATTAACAAAAAGCAATGATAAGCATGAACGTTCTGCAGAAGTGTTAGTACCGTCTGGACGAAATATCAAACGTCCATTAAATCTTCTTTATCCAATCGAGGGTACAAATGACAGAACAACTGACCAACACATTTTAAAACCATGTGAAAAATGACAAATATTCCAGTACGTCCAATGCGACAGACTGCCAACGTTGCTAAAAAAAAAATAAAACAGTTATGTATTCCAGATGTTGACAGAGTGAATAGACAATATAAAATATTTACTTTAAAGCAATAGTCGTGTAATGACTTAATTTCGTTATATCATTTTAAACTCTAGCGGAGAAAACGACATGAATAAAATTATAAATTTCAATTCAACTCGTGCATTTTGTGCGACCAAACTATATTGTTCAACGGAATATACGTATATTATCAAGTGCGGACATGAAAAGAAGTTAAAAATCGTGCATTGAAACTCTTCGAGGAAAACGTGTACCTTACGGCGGAGCATAGCTAATAACATAGTCGTATTTTTGTATGGCGTTGATTTCCTCGTGTAAAATGTGGAGTTAAAATGCAGAATATAACATTATAATGCAGAAAGCCATTTCGAACTTCAATTTCGTATGCGTCGGACGTATATATCTAAACACGATGGTAAATTTCTGCGACGTATGGTGAAAAGTATATTCCCATAAAAGGAATTTAACGAGACATTACAAGGAAAAGCACACACAGTTACGTTATTGGAATTGTACGGAAGAAGGCTGTTCGTCGAAATATATTAGACGGAGTTACCTTTCTAAACATCTTCAAAATAGTCATAAAATATCAAAAGTCCAGGCATTCGAAAAAGCAAGACAAACTTCCAGCAAATCTCGATACAACGATAACAAGAAGAGAGACGATGGATATAGTGATGTGATCTAGTAATGATAGTGTGTTCGACTTACTGGACCAATTAAACGAATTGGATTCTATTGAACTTGATGATAGTGTCAATAATGATGAATGTGTGACAGAAAATGTGCAGTCATCAAACCAAGTCCTGTCGTTTGATAGTGACTATACGGACATTATCCTGGAGTGTGGGGCCAGTGATAAAGGTACAGAGCCTTCGGACAATATCTCACAAATTGATAACATCATCATTAACCAGGACGTCGACGGGTTGTCTCTGGTAGCAGAGCATTCGGATGATATCTCACACACTGATGACGTCATCATTAACCATGACATCAACGCGCTGTCTCCAATAGCTATATCTGACGCATGCTGTGCAGCAATGAATGACGTCAACACAGATGACGAGTTTATGCCAGAATCGCCATGTACTCTAGATGACAGTACAACGACTGGAGCCATCGCCGTAGCTACAGACAACGTTACAAAAGTAGAACGTTTTTATTCTGTCATTTTCAAACAGACTGAGTACCACGTGAGAGATAATATTCATGAAGATTTTGAAATTCAATATGACAGTTGGCAAAATGCGACACACTATTGATATTTCGGCCAGGAGTGTCGTGAAGAACATGAGAATTATTACTGTATTGCCGTTTTGTTTATTTTGTTTACGTTTCTTTTGTGACATCACATTGTATGAACAACGTTTTTCACGATTTTTGTTATCCTTACACGTTTTCCACGTGCATTTGCCTTTTGTTACGGCGGAGTATATTAATTTATCAAAAAGTAATTATTAAGTTTGTGCGGAGAATGTATGTTCTCGCCTATAATATAGTATATTCAGTGTTACTGTTTTGTTGCTGTTTTGATACACCAATTGTGGCGGAGACAGTGATGGTATATTAAGGCGGTATACCACGCTGTTAACGAGTCATTTTTTTTTCTATGAAATTAATGGATAAATAATATTTGAAACGTTTGAAAAAAAATAGATTTAAACAAATAGAATGTGTTATTATTATTAAAACAAGGAAACAACTACGATGTGTCAGGTTAAAATAAAAATCCAATAATTCAGTCTTGGATAAAAAAAAGGAAAATAATCTGCCACATATATATTTTTTTTTTATTTCAAAAAAACTAATCATTTTAAACCGAATTTCCTTAAAGATCTTTTTTTATATTTCTAAGAGTTGTAATTTTTATTTATGTTAAGAACATTAATCATTTTAAATCGAATTTTTCCTTAAGAATCTTTTTTTTATATTTCTAACAGATGTGAAAGATTATATGATGTATATAATCGTTGAACACTTTAAGAATTTTCAGAACCATCGTCTCTCGTAACTCTTAGAGTGGTTTTGTACATATATATATAATAAACTATTTTCTCTGTCTGTCTTTATTTTTAACCGTTATGAGAATTGTACTTAACTGCAATGAATTGTATTGAATTATATTAATGGCTGTCTTTATTATTCATTGCGTTGACAATTAACATCTGGCAAAATTAATTTTGTATTAAATATAAACGATGTTACGTTAAGGGGGGGGGGGGGCGGGCAAACGACCTTTCTTTGCTGCCAATAAAACATCGAGTGACAAAAAACGCCTCTATACACCTTTATAACGCCACGAAACCTTGCAATGCACGAGCTAATTTCCCGCCAAATCAAATCGTAAAACGAACAAGTACGATCAATACCGACAACTATAAATAGAACCAATTTAGAAACGTGACTAGTTTCAATTACTCACTATTTCATTGTGAGTAAATCAAATATTTCCTAATCTAAATTGCTTCACAAAACAAAAACGAACAACAACACAACAAATAGGTATAAGGCATG